>NC_052487.1:17003492-17103362 GCF_009730915.1 Dioscorea cayenensis subsp. rotundata | reverse complement strand
TTAGTAGATAAATTAAGTAACATATAAACATTTAAAACACTACTCACAAAAGTTAAAACACTATCATAAAAACTTTAAACTTCATCGTGAAAACTGTATACCTCCGTTACTCTGGCGATTCAAGGAAGATCCCTCTATCAACTCTGCTACCGTATTTGTTAGGAAATATGATTGGCCAACCATTTTTCTTTCCCGGAATGAAGACTTCTTGGTAATCTTGTCCAATTCCCCAATTAGCCTTGATCATCTCCCTACGTTTTCTCGGTCGGGGAGTCTTCATAGAGACCTTGTCATTGAAGCCTTGGCCGGTGTTGGCCTGACATCTTCTAACCCGTCGCGAGGGGCGGCGGCATCAGCCGAGACACATCCGCCACATGGTGGGTTGTTGTTGTTGGTTAGTAATACGCGGCAATGCGAGGGGCGGCAGCGAGCATCGACTCTGAGACAGCCGCCCATGCTTTTTGTTGTGGGATTGTGTCTGGCGACGCGCGATGCAGCCGCGCCACGGCGACAGCAGAGATCAGCGATCTTCCTCGACCGTGGCCGCACCGATGCAGCATCAGCAGACACACCGCCCGGCTTGTTCTGCTTGTTCTTTAGAGGGATTGTGTCCGTCTTTGATGACATGATCTCGGCGGCCCAGTTCCAGTGGGTCGAGGGATTTCGTTAACAAAGGGAGACCAAGCGATCTTCTCAACGTGACAGCGGCCCGCATCATCTCGATGTCCTCCACCGTCATGGCCAGATGTCATCTCGCGGTGGCAGGACACCGATAGCGACGCATCGACCGTCGATGGTGTTGCTGTTGTTTACATCGTCCGCGGTGGGAGGCGAAACGATGCATAATGTTCTCCTCTTTTTACGTAAGTCTCTTCGAATGTAGCGTCTTGGAATACCCTACCCGATGACGTAATACTGCGTGGGCTCAAATTCCGACTGCCTCGTCAGATCCCGGGTGGATTCATTTCTTTTGGAGGACAAGCGATCGATTGTGAAGCGTCTTTCGATTGCCTCAACACGGCGAGTACAAAGGCTTCGTCGTCAATATCGCACTCGCGCTGCGTAAAGAGTTGCGGTGACATCTTCGCCTAAGGTGGTGGGTGGTGCCGTACGACGGGGCTGCCGTGGTCGGAAGTGCCCACGGTTAGAGGGTATCGTCGTTGTCGTGGTAGAGTTTATTTGCTCTGGCCGTAGGGGAGGCTTCTCCGTCGAGGAATGCGTCACGTCGTGGTGAGGTTGGAAAGTGGGAGGAAACGTGGCCTTGTGCCCGATAAGTCGCCCTCTCATCCCTACTTCGAGCAAGTGGTTCGAGACAATAGCATCCATCCGTCGGTTGGCCCAACAAATATTTCTTCTGATTGCCTCTTGGAACCAACTCAGAAACTAACATATATAAACCAGACAATTTCGGTAGAAATCATTGATTTAAACTATAACAACTATATTTAAAAGCGAGTTTTTATATATTAAAGCGATTCATAGAGTATATTTTAAGCGGAGAACAAAATAGTTTAAACCTTTATGAATAAATTTTAAAGCTAATAAAGTAATAAAAGTTAACTCTAAATAAAATGTTTAAACATTAAAATGCCACATTAAACATTATCAGTGATTTCAGTACCCTCTTTTCCTTGACGATAACAAAGTGGTTTCTCACATACGCTTGCTTAGGTAACTACTTTCACGTATCCACGGCATCATGAGGATCTTGCGAAGTGGACTTTTCTTTGCCGTTACAGTCATTTTCGTAAAAACCATACGTTAAGCAGCGACCGAGCACCTTATATATCGTGTGTTGGTCTTCTTCGGGCGCATCTATCTTCATCTCGGCCGGTTACTTGTGGAATGTCCTCCGTGACCGTACTTGTCGTCAGTGCGTACTTGCGTATACGCGGGCCAGATCATCGACATAATCAGCGATCGGTTTGGAAGCTAGCGCATGATGTATTTGGAAAGGTATGCCATGAGTACACTTTTCATCGAGGTTGACAAAATTATATTCTTCACCCTGCATCGAACAAGTTCTTGCAAGATGTCTTGATAGAGTCTGTGTCTCTGTAGGTTTTGATAAATACCTCCCTTGAGCAGTCGGGCGGGTTTTCTTCTATACGAAACCTTTGCTGCGTCGCCACTGAGCATTGAGACCAGAGAAACGAGGGCGCACGTCACGCGCTGAAACTTCAGCGAGCTTTTCCCGATCCCGAATTTATTAGTGCGGCCGTACGTACTATGCGGTAGAAAGTCAAGAAGAGCCCTCTCTTGGTATATAGCTTCCATTTCGATTGAATCTTGCCAGCGGTATCGCCGGATGATCTCCCGGTTTCGAGGGTCGGTATCTTTCAATTCACTGAGGTCTCCTCTAGATTGTGCCAGCGGCATCACCCAGTTAACTAGGTTGGCGCGCAGTCCATAGCCTGGCAATAACAACACATTCAACATGCGGTATCGCAGATGTTTAAAGACCCGAGTATAAGATTTTAAGCGGTAACCTGTGATTCTTACTTGAGATATGATGGTTAAGCGGAGAACTCATTTATTAAGCGGAGAAAACAATGCCATAAGCAGAGACAACAAAATTTAAGCAGTAACACCTCATTTTCATAAGCGTGAAAACCTCATTTGTAAAAGCGTAACCGTATCGAATGAAAGGGGAAATGTACGTTATAAATATTCACCGACAAATCCCATAACAATCGACTATTTTGACGATAGTGTGATCTGAGACAAGCTCAAAACAACACAAAACCCTAAGCGGAGAAATTGCCTGCTTGGGACTAACAAAACCCCAATGAGAAACCCCCTGCGAGCTTGATATCTTCGTAATGACAGGGGCAGCCGAGCAAGCCGAAACGTAAAACCATACTCGATCACCTCGTTGCAAGCGGTGAAATGACCAACTATTTGCGCGGGACTTCTCCTTGAGATACCCGGTGGAAAGGGAAAAGCTGCAATTCTGATTTTAGCCGAGTAGAAACAACGAGAGCGGCTTGGAAATGGAAAAGCGAAGGCGCTAATTGATAACTAAAGGCTCCGAGTAAATTCGTCTCTCAGGATTTACCCTACGGACACTTCCCTCTCTATCTGCAGAAATAGGCTGTCGATCACGACTACACACTACAGAGGCGCTTTTTCGTCATAAAATTTGAAAATCATAGTTTCTAATCCAGATTCACTACATGTTTTGGGGAGTTGAAAAAGCAATGGAATTAAAAATGAAGAGGTTTTTGGGAGTTAGTAATAAGGGTATAGCGATATTAGTAAGCTTAAAGGTGTTTTTGGCGATTTCAGGTAATAATAGTCGTTATGTGTATGTGTATTAATAGTTAGTATTATTTAACATCCCATAAAAGTCCACTGACTTGTCTATATTAACTAATTTTCCAGGTTCATCTGCCTAAACTCCATCGATACGGTCAGCATTCCTCGATTCCCTATCAAACACCGTCATCACATGGTGGCATGCCTACCAAAAGCCTCTTTAAATAGACAAGCGTCGAAGAGTGCGAACTAGCGAGACAGGACGAGAGGAAAGAATCCATCATCACTTCAACGAGAGAGAGAGAGAGAGAGGCGGCTCGGTGATGGTGAGATCGTCCTATGAGCTTCGTCATCCTCCTTCAACGGCATCCCTCCGCCAGTCCTCTGCCAGCATCGCAGCCTCTTCCCCTTCCCTCGCCTCCGTCCACTCTTTCGCTCTCGTCAGCGTCTCCGGTAAGCCTTTTATGTGCGTCTTTTGAATCAAGGGTTTAGAATTATCTTCAAGTTTCTCTTTTTGGTTGTCTTTGTGTGTATTGGTTATGAAAGTGTTCCTCCGCGTAATTCTTGAGGGATACCCAGGCGAATTCTTTTTGATAAATGTTCTTTTTCTTAATTTGTTTTGGATTGCGTTTCTTGTTGAAACTGTAAAATTCATTTATTAAGACGCTAGATGCTTTCTGACTTGGTTTTTCATCAGCGATAAGGAGTTCTGATGTGTGTGTTTATTAGATTATATGGTGTCCGAGTGGATTTTATATCCAAAATTGATATATGAGTTTGGAGTGAAGTGCTTATGGTTATTATTCAGAAGAGTTTTTAGTGTCATCTTATATCTTTTTCTCTATAATAGAATATATATATATATATATATATATAATTTTTCTCAAGGATGTGGAGTTTTTGATGTGTCCAGTTTTCAATTATACCAAGATTGAATATGAAAAGACCTTTTGATGTTTTCGTGACAACATTTTGAAAATCAAGTTGTGATGGGGAAATACAGGACAGAGTGTACCTTCGACCTGTGCATAAGATCACTTGAATGCTGGTTTTTCAATTTTATTAAATTACGCCTACAACAATACGGGTTGTCAAAATGGATAATATTCCCAAGCGGTCATGAAATGACTAAGTCTTGTGCTAGAAAAGCTACTGTAAATCACTTCTATTGCCCTGCACGTTGTATATCCTCAACAAGGATAAAAGTCTACCTAATAGATATGAAGATATTTAGTGAGATTCAGGTGCCCACAACTTTGCTCTCCTGTGAAGATGGTTTGAATGAACCGTCCATGGCTAGCTTGAATCAGAATTTACCATACTAGAAAGGAAATCTTACTACTCTTCTTGTTTGATTGAATTTGATCCATGAGGTGAATTTTTGTAACAAAATTAAGTCTAGAAGAAATGCAAAAATAAGGTAAGATGTCAAATTTCTACTTTTTAAAAACTGTTAAATTTACCATTGTACCTATTTATAGAAACTAAGGATGCTATTGGATTTTGGAGAAGGGTTACAATCACACTTGCACCGGGCAGTTTGTTTGTACTTGATGCTACTTCTGTAAAAGTTGATGTGGACAACTCACATTCATCACTGACTTCACAGGAACTATTTGACCAAGCACAAAAATTCTGAGGCTTTTTACTCATTTGAACCAGCATTGTAGAATTCTCTAACATTCCCATTTGGTGCATATTTGTTTTATGTCCTGCTATTGTTATGGTTATTATGAGAAAGCTCGACTAACAGTCATGTATATTTGCTTGTGGAAGATGATTACCTCACGATAGGCTGAATATTGATTTTGAGTTACCTTCCAGCCTTACTTTCCAGAACAGTTGTTTGGAATAAGAACTTACATGAAAGCAAAGAGCAGAAGTAAACAGTGTTGAAGCCAGCACTGCTGGAAATATGGCTTGTGCAAGCACCACCATCAGTCAAGAGAAAGTGCACTGGAGTGGGTCAAAAGAGATAAAGGAGATTACTTCATGTTGTTTTATCGTGTTGGAGATTTGGAAAAAGACCATAAAAAGTATTTACCTTTTTCTAGTTGAGCTTCTGTTTCAAATATGCTTTTTGGGGGATATGGTTATTAACTGCTTCTGGACCTTGTCTTCATCTGAATAATGCAGGTTCTACACTGAATGCTTGGGAATGAAGCTGCTAAGGAGACGTGACATTCCTGAGGAAAGATGCACTAATGCTTTCCTTGGATTTGGGCCAGAGAGATTCTCACTTTGTTGTTGAGCTGACTTACAGTAATCTACCTAATGTCTCTCAGTAGTTCAACCTCTGTTTGCCATGCTTCCAATATTATCATGCTTTGAAGCTGCTATATGCTTAAATGTTGATAATTTTTCACAGATCCATTCATTTCATGTTTCTTATAGGAAAGGAACATTTTCGGAACCTATATGTGTCTAATACAAATACTTTTACATGTCAATTTTGACAGATTATGGAGTGGATAAGTATGATATTGGAACAGGCTTTGGTCATTTTTGCATAGCAGTTGAAGATGTAAGATTCTGTTTCTTGTTCATAAGCATACTTGTTGGATTTGTTTTTCCTCTTTTTGTTTGTTTTTCAAAATGTCATAGTGGGTTCAAATTTGATGTTTCACGTATAATTGGTTCTTTTGAATTCTTACTCATATATATATATGGCTGAAGATTTACGACAGTTTTTGTCATTTAGCTATTTGATTATTTGTTTTTAAGGTAAAACTATTACTTTTCCCCTTTTCTCAGATTTATTTATTATGAATCATGCCTATTATGAGGAAACAGACATTTTTCTCATAAAAGCCATTTGCAGACCAGAAAGCTGTGGAGAGAGAATCAAATGAGGAAACACAAATATCTCATAAAAGGCAGTTAAATTTCAAATAGGTGTCCAAAAGCTGTGGATCTCATAAAAAGCTAAGGGGAAAGGTTATTAAGGAACCTGGTCCTGTCAGTGACGCCGTCAATACTGTGATTGCTTTTATTGAAGATTCTGATGGTTACAAGTTCAAGCTTGTGGAAAGGGGCCCTCCACACCAGAGCCCTTGTGTCGAAGTAATGCTTCGGGTGCGGGCGATCTTGGATTTGTTCCATAAATTTCTATGAAAAAGTAAGTCTTAATAATTTGATATGGTTTTCTTATGATGTTTATTTTGGTTTGCTGTTCATACATGGAAATTTCACTCTGTTTTTCTGAAGTCCTGAATCTGTTCTTATGTTCAAACTCAGGCTTTTGGCATGGTGCTTCTGCGCAAACAAGACAATCCAGAGAACAAGGTTAGCACCTAATTCTCAGTATTTTTATGGTATTGGATTTCTGTTCTGTTTGTGAGCTAATGTCCCTAAAGCTTAGTTCCCCACTTGATATCAGATTATTTGGCCTTGAGACCAATTTCAATGTTTTCAGTCTGCAATCCATCTTTCATAGCTTTCCTAAACAATCAACTATAAGATGTCATAACCATGGTTAAGCTATCAGTGAAGGGCTTGTTTACTTCCTAAAGAATTGATTTACAATTTATGGATCTTCTAATTTATATTTTCTTTATTTGCTAAAAGAAATACTGAATTGTCCTAGCTATGCTTGTAATCTTGGCTAGTAACATATGGATCTTTATTATCCATAATTTCCATTAGGGTAGTGTTTGGTTTGAGGAATTTTAGAGATCTGGATTTCAGGTTATGTGCTAGTGAGTTTGCAAGTCAAAGCTTCACTACTGTATCACTAAAACAGGGAGTTCAAGGTATGAAACCCTCATGTACCTCCTGGCAAACACAGGATTTGGGAGCCCATGCGTGGGCTCTGAAAGGCATATGAATTCCGTGGTCACCACCCAAACACTACCTACCATGATCGATCTATGGTGATCTGAGCATTTATAATTTGATTTACTTGCAAATTCAGAGGATGCATATTGCACTATTGTCATCATGAGCTCTTTTTAACCTGCATATGTGTCATTTCAATCATTTTTCTTTCTGCAGACCTGTTCAGATGAATTCTAACAAGTTTGACTGATATAACCTTACACTGCAAATCTTCATAACTGATATAAACTGTTAAAAGTTCAAAACTTTAAAAATCTCATTGCCATCACGCACAGTTGCAAATATTTTCTTGAGTCTCTTGATTGTGATCTCTAATTTTCAACTATAAAAATGTGCATTATTATACTGCAAAAGGATAAAAGTGGTCTTTTGTCTCATGGAGGATCCAAAAGTCATTTTTTCTCCATGAGAGACAGCAATTATCAAGATTTACCTGTGATCTAAAATAACGCATATTAATATGTAATATGATAAAAGAACATACTTAAACTATAGTAGTTTGGTATGAAAGGTTTTATGACATCAAGGGTATTTTGTAAGAATCTAGATCTCAAATGAACTACATTTAATAGGGACTGCTGTGGGAGATTAATCTGCAAATGATTCAAGAGGCAATGATTATGTTGTTGCAGTTCACTTGAGCAATGCTTGCTGCTGTTCAGACTATCAGTACTAATTTTACAACCTTCCAACAAAGCAATCTAGTTAGTAGATTGACTTGATATTTCTGCTGTTTTGCACCCATTTTCTTTATAATATCCTTGAAATGAATATTTTAAAATCTTCTTCATTTAAATAAATTCAATTATATATGTTCCACGTTTTTTGCTGATTCAAATGTGCTCATGAAAGGAACAAATTGGTGTTAGTACAATTCATTCTTCTCTGAATTTGTTCTCACTATTCCTGAGAATGAACAGTTCTTGAAAGCATTATCACATCCATCCGCTCAACCTTACTGTTTTGTTTTGTAAAGTTTTGAATTCTTCAATTAGTTCTTTAGCAGTTCTTAAATTGATCTCTGTTAAAGTCCTTTTGAGTATCGACTGAGGAGCCTTCATGTCCTCCGCGTGTGCTTTGAGTGCGCCAGCATGCACTACCCTGTAAAGCAACTCAGGTGCAATTTTGTCTCCCAAAGTCAGTTAGCTTTTGTAAATGACTGCTGTAAAGTGGCTGAAATTTCATTGTGTTGATACCGTTGTAAATGCTATATCCAATTTTTCAATAAATGCATATATTTGCAAAGTATACCCATTGAGTTCAGATTCTATTAATGACATTGTCAGGGCATTGTGCAAGTAGTATGGATCTGCAACGAGTCAAATAAAATTAATTTTTAAAGGGGTGTAAATGTAATTGGTGCTATTTTGCAGCTGAATATATGCAAAAATTTAATTCTTCAGTGCTTTTCAATTCAGTTATATGTCATTGCGTCCCTTGTCTTTATTTTTATTCTATTATCCAGTTAATCTAATAACTGGGAATGATTTCTCAGTGTACAGTAGCAATGATGGGATATGGACCTGAAGATAAAAGTACAGTTTTTGGAGTTGATGTATAACTATGGGGTTCATGAGTATGACAAAGGAATGGATACCAGATGAAGCTTTTAGGCCCAGGTTTAAAAAGTGATTTAACAGAGCTGGATCATGTAGAAAATCCAACTGGTGTAATTCTTTTGTTCACTACTATACTATGAGATTGACTGCATTCTATCATGACAGATTGCAATAGGTACAGATGATGTTTATAGAACAGCAGAAGCAATAAAAATATGTGGGGGAAAGATAATTCGTGAACCTGGACCTTTACCTGGCATCAACACAAAGATCACTGCCTGCTTGGATCCTGATGGTTGGAAAACAGTATGGGCCAACTTTCTACTCTTGCTTAGTTCTTTATAGACCTTGCTTCCATCTTTTTGACTTTTACGAAACTTGTTAAAATTAGTGTATTTGTGCACAAGGAACTGAAATATCACTTGCCTGATTTATATCATGCATTATACCGTGTTATGTGATGGGACCAAGTGGAAAACAGAATGACCATCATCTTTCCTAAATTGAATAACTCGTTCCTTGAGCTCCGGCAAATCTAGATAAGAATTGTCAAGCTGCAATTTGCCTCAATTGAAGCCTCTTTCCCTGAATAAAGTTCTTTTGAAATGAATTTCTTGTTGAATCTCCATTAGTGATATTATTATTCTAATACAAATGTCAAGGAACCCTAATAAAATGGGGAACTGAAATATCCCTAGTGAAACCAAAGAGGCAGCTCAGGGATTGGTTTTTGAGTTTTGCATGCGTTCTTTTTTTGGTAATTCTGTAGACCTACTAGCTATTTAGTTTTAACTCAAATTTTCATTAAATATCATGACACATTTAGGGCTAAAGATTTTAATGCCTAATTGGGGTTAATGAATCTAGATGTTACTTAATACCGTATTTTCTGAATATGCATGAACTTTGTGTATCAATTTAAATTCCTTCTGTTATTTACTCCAGTGTGTTGTTTCTTTGTTATTATTTAAGCTCTCATACCTTGCATTCAATGTGAGAATTGGATCTTGTGCAGGTATTTGTCGACAATATCGATTTTACCACAGAACTTGAGTGAGCAGCAATTTGCTTCAAACATATAGAGAAAGTCCAATCAATTGAATACTACCATCCGGCCAATATCATTTGTAGATAGTGTAAATTGTAATTACATAGATTGGTGCAGATGCAATATTAATACAAATTTAGACATTCTTTTTGGTTCAAATAGAAAACATAATACCATTCTACTTTTGACACCTCCTTGCATTTAACCATTCACTGATGTCCTGCTTTTTGTAATTACGAAAAATGTCATGTTGGCAGGGAATTGAGCATTTGCTGTATGCCTTCAACCCATATCTGTTTTCTCAGCTTTACTTTTGCATTCAAATTCAATCAATCTTTCTGGTGTTTTGATTGCAAAGTAAGCTTTCTTATTGTTTTCTTCTCCTGACTCTCTACCAGGCCATGCAGAAACACTCAGAGCACACATCAATAACAACACCTGAAAAAGAACAGCACCACTCAACCTAACTGATGCATCATTTCTATTTGGTCAAACCAGGTAAATCTGTCTTACTCTTTCTTTCACAAAAGTTCCAGCCATGTGTGTACTCTTCATTTTCGATAACCACCTGAAGCTTGTTAGATTGATCCAATGTTCAGTATTAGAAAGTAATAAGCTGTTTCAGAAACTTCTCATAATTATGGATTATGGTGATTGTGACATACCTGCAACTTGAGTTCACATAGACAGAGACTTGTTTCCAGTGAAGTACACCTACCATCAAAGTAAAAGGTTAAATCCTCAAGTAGTTATAGTTTTTTCTTTTGTACAGTAAAAAGTTTCTTTTGCACAGATACCCTGCATACACTCTGATAATAAATCTTAGTGCCATATTTAGCAACCATTTTATAAATTATGTGAGTTTTGTATGACTGCAATCTTTTCTGGTGCGTTTTAAGCAGGTTCTCACCATGAGAAATAAATGCCAAAACTGATGAACTAGCATCTGCATCTTTAGTATCTCCTGTTAATGTTGAACAATTAATTTCCTTTGTGGAAATCTTGTTTTAGTGTGCGCTGCTCCTCGCAAAAGCTGCATTTTTAAATGGACATCATTAACATAACAAATGTTGGATTAGTGATGAAAATTAGCTAGCTCTTTCCTATATCTCATTTATTAAATTCCAAATGAAATAAAATATCGATGATTATTAGTGTTGTCAATGATTAATTAGTTTATTTGAAAATATACAAACTTCTTTAATAACAATATTAGTACATAATTAATTTTAATATGTACATACATGTGATAATTTCAAAATCTTCTGAATTATACTTTATCTTTTTCCTTTTATAAATTTGACATAATTATTACATTTTAAAAACTTTTTAGAAGAAAAATTCAGGAGAAGGATGTGCAAGCTTTACACACACAAGCCTCCATAACAGTTTGCTACTATGAATATTGTAAATTGTGTATATCTCTTACGATGAATGCAAGACACCCTAAACACACAAACACACCTCTATGGCTTTCATTAAATCTCAATCATGCACACACACCTCAGCTGCATAGAAGTCAAATAGCTATTACATTGCAAAATTTTATCTATTTTATTAGAAAGATTCTTCCCCTTTGAAATTTTTATAATCTCTCAGACATACAGTAAAGCACTTAAAAATATTTTTAAATAACTAATTTAACTTGAAGTTATGACATAAACACATTATAATAATCTTATTATATATTTAGAAGTATATTACAGCAAAGAAGATTATGAGCTATTCTTTCATATTTTATGGTTTATCTAGTTTTCTTGAAAAAAAAAATTATAAAATATATATATATACCACAAAAATCTATAGCTATCAACCTAAGGCTAAATAATAATAATAATAATAATAATAATAATAGAATGAAATATAGAATCCTCGTTGCGGCGCCGGCGTGTGAGAGCCATGATATCCCCACTAGTGTGCGCAGTAACCGCCAGCCCACAACACCCAAGATCTGACTTAGCACCAACGACGTGTGGGCCATCTCCATCGCAATGCGAAGCCACCAGCGCCGCAGCCGAAGCTAACGCCGCACCTGTTTCGATACCCATTCGATTGAGCTGCCACACCGCCGCAACTGCCGCCGCAACACGGCCATAGATGTCGCTGCATACACTAAGTGCCCCTAGTGTTTTCCCTCTCCTGCTATCTTTCAAGCCAATCTGTTTTCCTCCTCCTCCTCCCCTCTTGGTACTACTCCCTCTTAAAAGTTGCACCTTTTGTAATAATAACAAAACATTTCAATAATCACTAGTTTGTCCAAGGGAAATTGGTTATAAACCCCAAAAGTTTTTATAATTGTATATTTAATTAAATAGAACAGTGAAGGAAGAGTAGTGATAATTTTGTTATTCCAAGGATCTCTTGGAGAAATGGGAGGGTTAATGGTGCAAGTCAGATGAGTAAGCGGTAGCCACCTGAAAGCCCCTTTGTACGTGACCTGTAGCTGTTGCTGCTGGTTAAGTTAAGGAGTAAGGGAGGAGGGTGGCGAGAGACAGCAGGAGAGGCTTTTGGAGAGTTCCAAGGCTGAGATGCTCCAAGATCTTAAAAGTAAACCCCACTGTCTCTGCTGGAGTCCTCGTGGTGGTGCTACTACTAATACTGATGTTTCTCTTGTTCTTCTTCTAGTTTGTTGTTGTTGATGATGATGTTCTCTTCGGCACCGGTATCCTCCAATGCCAAGTCTAGAGGGAGTGAAGGTATTTCAGGAATTTGTGGTGGAGCATGGATCCATTATCACAAAGTAGAGTAGGAGTACCAGTGGGAAGCCAAAAGAAAGAAAAGTGAGACACTAGTGTTTTGCAAAGACATGGTTTTTTGAGGTTTAGTGAGAGTTTATAGTATGCCCTGTTGTGTCTCGTGTGCTATTTTAATCCTATATTGATTATTTTCAGGTTGCTGTTTTGTTGCTTTATGTACAGCAATTTTGATGTCTTTTCTACTTATATATGCAATTATTACAAAATTTTTGAATCTAGGGGTACTTTAATCAGATAAATTTGAATAAACACCTTAGCAAGGATTTGAAAAGAATTTTTAACTTTAATAAACTGCACTAGGTTCATTTAAAGTATATGTTGGATGTTTATTGTCTGAGTTCTAAAAACCATGGGACATAATGATATTAAGAGTTTTGTGGTATATGTCGCAACCCCATCCCCACCAGTTGGATGAGAGCGTTCAGCACCGTATTACCTAGTACCGATCGTGCAATTTGCTCGTTTACTCTCGTTTAAAAATTTTAAAAAAATAACTTTTCAAATTGATGTTTTTCCAATAAGTACATAGAATTAAATAAATTATATAGGTTTTAAATATAAATTAAACATTTATTTTCATGGAGAGTGTATACTAAACTCGTTTATATTAATTAATTGAAATAAATTTAGTTAAAAACTTTAAATTTACCTAATAGAAATTAGTCTAAGCAATAAAAGTTTGATCACTTAAGTAAATTAATTGAAACTTAAATTTTGTGAATGTAAAAAATATATTAAGAAAGTTACTGTTCTATAAAGCTCTTAGTACCAGTCCATTTTTGTTTTAAATAAATTTTTATATTTATTTTTGCTTCTAATATCAAATGGTAGATTTAAAATCTTCATTTTTATATCGTTATAAGTTTTATAGTTATTTGATATATTTATTTATTTATTATTAAATAATTTTTTTTTTAAATAAAGTGAGCATTATTTATATTATTTCATTGCCCGCTTAGGACGAGGCAGAGGGATTTGAACTTCCGAAATTCCCTGTGATTGTAATTCCCATTGAGATGAAAGATATCAAGGGTGTCTTCCACGTAGTGCCGATATACTTAACAGCGATATTCCTAGAATTTTCAAATCTATGTGATTTTTTGATTTTAAGAGTCTCACTTGAAGAAAACGCAACACCAACACAAATTACCAATGTCAGAGCCCATCGTAATCAGCTAAATTATCAAGAAATAAAACCCTAATTTCACTTTTAAAGAATAATAATCGATTAAGAGTATCTTAATAAAACTCCTAATTTTGCTGCTAATACCCTTTACTGGACAATCTTATTTCATTATTTTATAACTTTAAATTTTGAACTATCTTCTTTCAGTTGTTGGCTCTTCACCATTTAACAGTCTCACGGGCAATATAGAAAACCTGGTAACTTTATTCCTGACAAGATCATTTTTCCAAACCCACTTTGATCAACATGTGTTGCAATGTATTCGGTAGCGCGAATCAACCGCCTCGAAAAGATACCACATCTATCTTATGCTTAATTTGAATCTGAGCAATTAATGTTAAGAATTTGTTATTTTGAAATCATTCATATTAAAAACAAAATAATTATTTTGCGTACACGAGCAGCTTAAAACAACTGTAATATATTATATATAGGGCCCAATAAATTTAAATATACATTAATTCGTATAATAAATTTTCCAACATACAATATATAATAAATTAAACATACAACTATAAAATAAAGAAATGAACAAACAAACGAACTGACTTAACTGACTTGACTTATTTGTTTGAGTTCAAAAGTATCCTACGTGGTCAAGGCTGAAATTTATAACAATAATATGACACTAAATGGTAATCTAAAAAATCAAAAAAATCCAGAACCTCACAAACAAAGCAGACAAACATATAAAGTACAAGGAAACAGAGAAACACAAAATGAAACACAGAGAACAAAATAGAGAGAACAGATACTAAAAATAAATCCACTAGGTAGTATATATATAGATCAGCCAAACATGATCTCAGTACAACAGACAAAAACAATATAACAAAAAAGTCAAGTAGGGCCTGAACGTGAAATTATAGAGGAGGATAGAGTTAAAGTGGATCACTTAGATGGCTGCCTAGTCAGCGGCGTTGTGCCAATGCTACACCTGGGACCTTGAATTAGATCAAAGTTACAATGCTGATTGCATCTTCCACTTGAGTCGTTTTGTTTCAGATTGCAAACATCCATGAAAGCAATGATTAATTTTGATCATAATGATGACTAGTAAAGCGGTTTGGAATAAAATATGCAATTAGTTTGTTCAAGCCAAATTAATGTTCCAAATTATAGCTGCAGCCTTGCATGCCAAATCTCACCTCCCCAAGTCTTGGGACCAAAGTCCTGAGGTTGTTCTTTAGAAGGCTCAACAAGAAAAAAAAGATGAATCAAAGTTTGCCAGGCCAAAATTAGTGGTCAAAATAATCTCCAAATTCTTTATGCAAAAAATATAAGAATGAAGTGGTGGATCAACTGCTCAAATCAAGAATACCAGATTACAGCCTGTCGAATGTTTGTTTGTTGCAATCTCTTTAATAGACCGATTGTCTAGTAAGAATCTATTATTTTTGTCAAATCAACAAAAATTTATCTTTGGGAAGGCTGGGCCTCTCAGTTGTCATAGTTACTCAAGAAAGAGCCAAAGAAGGTTGAGAATACGATCACCACCTTTTAACCCTTGGGTCCTCCTTGTTATTCTGCTGCCAATTTTAATCTCTGATATTGTTCACTTATATTTCACAAAAAAAAAAGTTCTAACTTATAATTTGTCTCCCCAATTCATAATTAATTTAGCTCATATTTTACATATAACCCATTATTCATAAATTTATTATCAAAAAAACAATCAACAAACATGTTCAATCAAACGATCAAAAAAACATGTTTCAATTTATATTTAACCAATTAATCGTTGATTGAATTAAAAAAAAAAAAGATAATAATAGAGAGTAGAAAACTTAGAGAGAAGTGCCCTTCCCTTGTAGCAAGAACTAAAAGGCTGTTAATCCTTGTGGGAAGGTTCACCCTCTTCCAACAGAGGAAAGCGGCGAGGCTCATGATGATGATCAAGCAATACAACAAGGTGATGCGTGGGCCTTTGTTTCCAAGATAATATTTTCAAGCTCCCAATGAGACCAATACACTAATAACGATGCAAGTATAAGGTGGCTGTTTTTAAGCACACATCAATCACTCAGCATTGCTAACAATGGACATGCTAATCGTGGAGATTTACTATACCACTGAAGACTCCAACCTCATTAATGATGAATTTAACCTTTCATCATTAGAGAGACCTCCTCCTCCCGTAGTCTCAGGTGTAAAACAATGATCAACAAACTGCTCAATGAAGAACATACATGTAGGAGATGATCAGGACAAACGACTAGTGGCTGGATTGCAAAACACTTGAATATATAATATGGTTGTGAATTATAATGTGAGCGGATTACAATGAGATTTGAAAAGGAAACATGATCTCCCTGCAAGCACCACTTGCAATTCCGCGTTATTTTCACACATATTATTATCATTATTACGGCTATTATTATTATAATGTTATTATTATTACTATTATTTTGGAGATGATTTGTTCCAGTGTATTATTAAATTATTTGAGTCAGGCCTATAATCTGACAGATTTGTTTTCCAGCAATTGAATTATGTTTTGACTCCAACTCTACCCGCATGGTGGACTTAAGTGATGCTTAAAGTACGAGAATAATTACTTTTGGAGATTGTAAATGGTATTGTAAAACTAAGTCAAGTCCAGACTAGATGTGTAAATCAACACGACTTATATTCAATTCTAGAATGCGCAAATAGAGTTTTTAGGGTTTTATTGCAGTTGAAACGACTCGGGACTGAAACTGTCACTTTGAGAAAGTCAACTTTTAAATATATGGTGACAATATGATATAATCAGTGTATATTTGGAAGTTTTCCGTAAGCGAAACTCATATGTTCGCTGTTTTCTAATTATCATTCAAGCCATAAGTATATTTCATTACAAGTACTCCCTCCCCTCCGCTATATTCAGGAAAGTGTAATAACCCGAACTCTCATATATTAGCTGGTTATTTCACATACACTTTTAATAAAAATGAAGCTTATCTTTTGAAATTAGCTCAATTTATATTTTCACATTTCCTCCTCATATTAAATTTCAAGCAAGAATCAATAAAGTTGGTAGGAGTTAATTTTGACGATAGACTGTAATAAGCTTTGGGAAATGAAAGATAAAAACATGATTAATCCATTAATTGGCTATAGAGCAAGTTTTGACTCGGATAGGAACTCTTTCTTTTATAAAAGTCCCATAGAAGTTGAAGAAGTTGAAGAAGCTGAAGAGCTCTGATGGCATGTAGATTGAATAGAAGGGGACTAAGAGCTCGTCAATCACCAAGAAACACAGAGCCATGTAATGTAAGCAATGAAAAAGAGGTACATACATAATAAAGTTCTTTGAAATTGGAGCAATGATGCTTGAGAACGAGTTGACTCGCAGCTTCTCCTCGCGATCCTGCAATGTAGTGCTCTCTCAGCTTAGGCTGGGGTCCTTTCCATCCTTTCTTTCGTACATCCTCAGGCTTTTGAAACACACTCACTCATCTTCTCTTTATTATTATTATGAGGGCTGGGCCCTTTTGTCATCATAATCTTTCTTTGATCATCATGATACATATCTGTTTGTGTTTGCTTCACACTATTTCCTCACCAAGCGCATTTGGCCTCTTGTTTGTGGGTTTCATTTTCCGTATTTTGTGGTATTATATGTTTGGTTTTTATGTGAGGGTTGTATTGTCGTTATGATGATGATCATCATCATACTTTACTCACCAAGCGCACTTTGTTCTTGTTCTATCTTGTGTGTGTTTGCACTGGTTCGGATTTAGATATATTAGTGTAGTTATTTATTTTAGTTGTTATTTTATATAGGTTTAAAGTTGAAGATGGGGGCTATATAGCTTGCATTGGTGTTCAAGTAAAAGATCTTAATTAATTAGATCTATGTTAAGGCTTACTTAATTGATTTGGTCTATATTAAAAAGTCTTAATTAAATTTGATTATGGTGATTGATTTGTCATCCTATTATATTATTGTAAGATAGATATAAATAGGTCCTTCACATAATTTTTCTCTTTCTATTATTTTTTATTTGTTCTATTCTTTTATATTTCTATCAATATTAAACTCTTAAGCTAGATAATTTTTTTTCCCACTTTTTTAATAATATAAACTTACAAATAATGTACCAAATGCCTAATGAACTAAGGTTAAGGAGGCAAAATGAATCAAAACCTGCCTCGAGGACTTCTTACAATCCATTTGCCGATTTAGATCATTGTTACATTATTTATTTTTAAACAAATAATTTTAAATCAAAAGCTCGACTCAGATTCGAAATATGGGTGTAGAATGAGTTGTATGGAATGATATTTAAAATTTTATTTTGACTTTAAAATTTGGATTTTGGAGTTATAATTTGTCATAAATCCTCCATCCCTGAAATACCATATATGTTAGAAATCTTTCCTATAAAATGATCATATCTCATAATTAATAATTAATTCAATTCAAAATTATGAACATAGCAACAAGTTATGCAATTAAAAGAAAATTTAACTCAAACTCACAATCTATTTTAATTATTTAATACAACATTTGTTTAACAAATAATTAAAAATCAAGTTTTTTACAACAATTAATCTACCAAATATCTAATAATTTTTCACAATGATTTCACAACAAATTTTGCATAACAAATTCAATAAATATAATAATCAAACAAACATCCCAACAATTATTTAACAAATATCCAATAATTATCCAAGATATCCAATATTTTTTCATAACAAATATCAAACTAACACAAAAACAAGCATGATAAATCCCAACAATGAAAGATAAAACATTAAATTGAAAGAGATTAAATAAAGAGAAAAAAAACTCATAGGTCGCGCGACCTAACCTAAAGTTGAATTTCATTGAGGCGCTATTGATTGAAAGGGGTTGCATCTTTCTTAGGGTTTTATTTTTATTTATTATTGTTAATATTATTTATATTAATATCCCAAAAAATTTATAATTATGTTTAGATAAAATTCAATATACCTAAAAATATATAATTTCATGATGATCTAAGTTTGGCTGGCTATATCATTTATTATTATCGTTTAATATCATTTTTATTTAATACAATAATTTGATTATTTTTATTTAATTTATCTTAAGTATTATGGAGATAATGAGTACAAGAATTATATATATAATCAAAGAGTGTCGATGTCCGCTCTCCCACCCACGTACGTGACAACAAAATCACGCTTAGAAACAACTGACATTTCTAATCATACATAATTTAGAAACCAGATTAGAAATAAAATTCTTTCGAAACTAACAAAGCTTTTTCAAATCCATTTTGAATCAAAATATGACGATCTTGATCTTCCATAAAGTGAAGTTTTTGTTGCATCAAATTTCTCAATATCAAATCTTATAGTTGTCATTGCTTACACACAAACTTTTGGATGAATAATATTAACTTATTTTCGATGTGGAGAATACATGTTTAAGCACTTGGAAGAACCACAAAAGCATACGAAGCAGATATGTCTCACCCAAAACCCAAACCCCGGCTTCTCGATACCAATTTGTTGGATCAATGATAGTGAAAGACTAAAGTGAGGAAAATAAAAAGAAGAAGACAACTCTGAAAATTACATGGTTCACTATTTACGCCTAGTCCACGGGGACCTAAGGAAAAATATTCCACTATAGAAATTGGTACATTTACAAGTAGAGAGCTCACTCAATACTCAATCTGAAACCTAAAAACACCCATTCATCCAAGAAGCACCTCTTGGTGTTTTGTGGTTTATGTAGAGTCATCTTAGCATGACCAAAGGTCATGTATTTACAAGAAAAATGGAGCAAACAAAAGTCCATGCATCCACATGGATGTCAAAATTGTGGCTCCATGTATGTCAAAGCATATAGAGGCTTCATACAAGTTAAAACACACTTGTCAAAAGTGAAGGGCTAACCTAGGGTTTAGGCACGCAACTCATGTTAATAACATGTAAAATTCAAGGCATATTTTACACGTCGCAGCAAATCTCCACCTTGTCTTGAATTTTGCATATTTGAAACTTGCTGATGCCCTCTTTCCTTTAAATAACCCCAAGGATTGTCAGAGCGTCGAGTATGCCAATTAAGTTCAAAGATGATTGAACTTAGCTTGTGGTAGAGGCTTCAGTTAACATATTAGCATAATTATTTGCAGTTCCAATCTCTTTACTTAGCCTTCAATGATAATTTCACAAATGAAATAATACCTGACATCAATATGTTTTATCTTCCCATGAAACATTTCATCTTTGGTCAAATGTATTACACTTTAGCTATCATAGAAGAAAAGCTCGATGATCTAACATGAGCTCATTGACAAGCAACATAGCCAAAATAGCCTTTTAACAACTTCAACCACCACCATAAATTCCGCGAGGTAGATAATGCGGTCAGATGGTAAAGTTGATTTCAAACTGATGATAATCGCTTTCCTAATGTAAAAACAAAACCACCAAAGACCTTCTTTTTCATCGAGATCTCCCCCGGAGTTTGAGTCACCATAACCAACTAATTTACTACTACCACTGCAAAACTCCAGTCATGTATCAATAGTAACTCTTAAATATCTTAAAATCCATTTTAATGCTTGCCAATGAGTTTTACTTGATTTGCCATGTATCGATCGAGCAACACTAAATGCATGTGAAATATCGGTCGAGTACATATCATGGTATACATGAGATCGCCTATCGTGACCGAGTATAGAGCTTCCTCCATGTAGTTTCTTTCTTCATCTGTTTGAGGTGATAGTACTATTGAAAGCTTAAAATGAGCAACAATAGGAGTACTCACAGCTTTTTAGCTTCTTTTCATGTTAAAAGCGCTTGTAGGATTTTTCTCAACATAGTTCTGAGTAAGAAGTAATGTTTCCTATATCTTAGAATTTCCATTCCAAGAATTTTTCGTCGCCCAAGATCTTCTATTTCAAATTTTGACTTGGTTGAGCCTTCAACTTCTCAATTTCGAAATATTCTTTGCAAAGAATGAATTAACATGTCATCCATACAACAATAAGTATATAAATGACCCATCGCTATCTTTCTATTATAAACACAACTATCGAGTTGCTTCTTTCACAAACTTGTTAAATTATCATGAATGAATCCAAATACTTTTGTACCATCACCTTGGAGACCTGCTTTTAAGGTCATTATATAAGGATTTCTTCAAGAAGCAAACATGATCTTCTTTTGCTTTTCAGCTTGAAACTCTATTTGTTACATGTGGATACTTCTCTTCAAGCTCGCCACCTGCTATGTAGGAGTCGCGCTTTAACATCTAATTGTCTCAACTCCGACCATTCATGGCCATCAATGAGTAAAACATGAATAGAACTATGTTTTACAACATGTGAAAACATCGATGAAATCTATACCTCAGTTTTGCATTTTGTGTCCTTTGCATCGCGTCCTGCTTTTATATTCCTGCTTTTCAGTGCTTGTTGTGCCTTCTTTTTATCTTGAGAGACCCACTTACAACCAATAGCTTTCTGTTGGTGGTTTGACAAGTTCAAGTGTAATTCTTGGCACGAGACTCCATCTTTTCTTCCATGGCTATTAACCATTTACATGAAATTAGCACTAAAATGACTTCTCGAGATATGATGATGATGGCTCTAGTATTATTTATGTCACCGGTCGCCATATCGAGCTATATAAGCAGCCAATCTCCACTAATTACTTTCCAAATTTAGAAGGTACTTGTCATTTTCTCCTTCCTTGATCTAGAGGCGATAGAGGATGGTCGCCACCATCTGATTTCGCCCAGCTAACTTGTTTACGAATCATGAAGTAAAGACCAGATGCTCTGGTTCACGCCTCACATTGTAGATGGTGACTTGTGCTTTGAAAGTAGCTGATCGTGATATTTAGGCTCGGCGCTGATCGTCATCATCCTCACTTATCTTGATTATGTTGTATAGAGAACTCCTATTTAAGCATAAAAACTTTGCATTATAACATCTCATCTGATTATGAATTTGGGGAGATGTTGGATCAAGACATTCATAATTTATAGCCTCTCCGATGGATATCCAAGAAAGACATACTCTTGGATATGGGCTCTAATTTTCCATCATTTACATGCATATATCCGTGGCACCCAAAAATCTTTAAATTTGAGTAGTCAGCCAGACTTACCGCACATTTCTCCTCGAGTTTTGAATTTAAGCTGATCGATGGAGATCGGTTCACCAAATAGCAAAGCCACATAAGTCAGCCTTTCACGCCTCATATTTTAGCGGTACAACATTTGAAAGCATACACTAAGCTCTCTCAATAAGGGTTCGATTCATACACTCAGCAACTCCATTTTGTTGAGGTGTGTTTCGAATAGTGTGATGTCTCACAATTCCTTCATCAGTAAAACTCATCAAACTCACTATTCGCGGAACTCCAAGCCATTGTCACGTTATGAGACACTTGATATGCCTCTCGCTTGCTTTTTATCATTGTTTTCCACTTCTTTAAATGTGGGAAAAGCATGGTTCTTGTGCTTCAAAATAAACCCAAACCTTCCTTGAATAATCATCAATAAAGGTAAGCAAGTAGCTAGCACCTCCTTTTGAAGAAACTTTTAATAGCGCAAAGGCCTGAATGGGTGTAGTCAAGAGTACCTTAATTTGGTTTTATGAGTGCCGAGATTAAAGCTTTACAAGCTTTTTATTTGCAAACACACAATGTTCGTAGAACTCCGTACTCTCCGTGCCATGGCGCATAAAAGGGTCTCTTACTTAATAAGGTTAGGCTTTTTTCACTCATGTGACCTAACCTTATATGCCCAGTTTAATGACATTACACTACAACAAATTATATTTTTAGTGACAACCAAAAGTTATCACTAAAAGCAATAATTTTAATCACAATTAGACTCCGGTATTTATGTGGATGCAGTAGTAATACCTGTAGCTATCGTACCTTCTAAGACATAAAGGCTTTCAAATTTTTGAGCCTTCATCACAATAAGAGCACCTTTTCATAACCTTTTCATTACTCCGCTTTCAGCCTATGTATTTGAACCCACTAACATCAAGGATGCCTATTGAAATGAGATTTTTCTCGAAGTCGGGAACATAGACGAACATTAGTTAATGTTTTGATGATCCCACCATGCATTTTGATATGGATTGATCCAATGCAGTACAACTTTGTAGGCGTGATTGTTGCCCATCAAAAAGCGACTCCACACTGTAGCTTCATATGTGGATAACCAATCCTCGTTGGGACTCATATGAGGAGAAGAGCAACTATATCCATAGATCCACTCATTGCTAAATGCGCATTTGATCAATGTTAGTGACCGAAAGAACTTCATATGTCGACTAATTTTCAGCAACACTTGCTTTGGAGAACTTTGCTTTTCTTTCTTCTTTATTTTTTAATTTGTAACAATCAGCTTTAATATGCCCTTTTACGTACAATAATTGCTAAATCAAAGTTTCTATATCTAGATTTTGATCTAGATTTATTAACTTGCTTGAACCACTTTCTTTTGGTTTTCCTTTAGTAATAAGACCTTCAGCCAAATTATTATTTTTGTCTCCAAGTATTTCTTTATCAATTATAATTTTAGAAAGCAAAGTTGTCTTGACCTCTGACAAGGACAGATCATCTTTCCCATATAATAATGCATTTTAAAAATATCTATATGACAATGGTAATGAACATAATAATTTCATAGCAGCATCTTCATCTTCAATTTTAGAACCCACATTTTCTAAATTAACTAGAATGGATGTATATTCATTAGGTTCGGGTTTGATAGAAGTACCTTCTTGCATCTAAAATGAGTAATATCGAGTCAAGTGATATATCTTTTCAGTTAAAGCCTTAGTTATATAGAGAGATTCCAACTTTGACCATAAACCAGCAGCAGAATCTTCTATGATGACTTCTTAAAGAACTTCATTTGATAGATATAACTGGATCATTGACATTGCCTTTGAAATCAACTCATACTTCTTGTCTTCACTTATTGAGTCTAACATATTATTTTTCCCCAACAAAGCTTTTTCTAGTCCATTTTGAATCAAAATGGCATGCATCTTGATCTTCCATAAAGTGAAGTTTGTGTTAAGTACTCAAATTTCTCAATATCAAATCTTGTAGTTGTCATTGCTTCCAACACAAAAGATATTTGGTTGAATAAAAATCTAACTTATTTTCTCGATGTGAAGGATCTATGTTTAGTAGCAAACCACTAGAGCATACGTGCTTTGCATGCTTGAATGTTGGAGCAGCAGGGATGGTAACACAGAAATGGAAGAATGGCAAAGAAAAAGAGAGGAAAAGAGAGAAGAAGAGGAAGAAGTTTAGCGAGTAATTGAGTTGATTACTAGATGGATGCCTCCCATCCTTTCATTCCATTGTCTTTTATGTAGACAATTCAACAGACCATTGACATCTAAGCTTCACGACAAGCATATCTGATGTGCACAATTGCCAGCTACTCCACAGCATGATTCCCACTACACATAAAATCCAAATATTACAACTGAAACTATCATAATCATAATTGATGACATAATAATCCTAATACAATAGGATAATCCTAATATATTAGTGTTAATGACCCTTTTATTTCATTCGCTGCATCCAAGCATTCATGCCTTCACAAAGTCTGTGAATTTAGTGGTTAGTCCCTTACACACACGTTAGCTACGCTCGGGACTACTGACATCTCACCTCTCATGTTTCAATCGTTATGCGCAACAATACGACAAGTAGATATATTCACCCAGAAATAGAACCTACTCTGACACTAATTTGTTGGGATTGATAGATGGTAGCAGCACTAAAGTAGGGAAAATAAAAGAAGAAGACACCGAAATTACGAGGTTCAGCTTTTTGATGCCTAAGTCCATGGGGAAGGAAGAGAAATATTCCACTATAGAAATTATAGATTTACAAGTAGAGATTTCACTCGATACCTCCCAACTAAAACCCTAAAACATCCATTCATCCAAGAAGTACTCTTGGTGTTTTTTTGGTTGTGTGTTCATCTTAACATGACCATAGGCCATCTATTTATAGGCAAAATGGTGCAACCAAAAGTCTATGCATTCATACATGGATGTCAAAAATTGTGGCTTCATGCATGTCAAAAATAGAGGCTTCATACAAGTTAAAACACACTTGTCAAAAATGAAAGGCTAACCTATGGTTTGGACATGGCAACTTGTTAATAACATGTGTAAAATTCAATGTATATTTTATACAATTAGCAAAAATGTTGTATAAAAATAATTTATTACATTTTTTATTAACAAATGCAGCTAAAAGTCATAAAAAATGTCGTTAAAATAGTGGCGTTTGTAGATAAACACTGCTGAATTCGCGGTATTTGTCAGAAAACACCGTAAATGGCTGGAACACCCCCGACATGATCTTTGTCGACATTTATGCTACCCTTTTTTTGAAAACACCATTTCTATATTTTGCGCAGCTTTTAAACACCGCTAAAAACTAAAATAATCGCCATTAAAGATCTATTTTGGTGTTGTGGTTAAGGACATTTCGGGAGAATATATATATATATATATATACACATAGCGATAGGTCTTTCTCAAATTACTACCCCCTTTCAAGATTGTGAAGAATTTGAGTTTCTATGATACCAAATGATACTACTGGTTTAGATCATCCATCCAGGGTAATGTTGAGAATGCATGGTTTAAATAATACGTTGGGGTTGGATCACCGATTGAGGGTAGTGGTGAAGTTGCCAAAGAAATCAGTGCTAGATGTTGATAGTTGGTGTAGGCCCCAGCCAACTCTTAAAACCTGGATTAGTATGCTAAGCTAGTGGTTGCACTTAAACTTCATCTCCTTATCTCCTTGTTGTGGATGTTAGCTGGGATGATGGATTCGCTGAGGAAATTTCAGTTCCATCCCATCCTTGCCTCCCACTTGGCCGAAACTTTATCCCTCCCATGACCATTATCCTCCTTCATTCCTCCATCTCTATTCTTTTTTCTCCTTTCTCCCACTCCATCTTGCTCTCTTTGGAAGGTTGAGGAAGAGTGTTGTCCATTGCCGGAGTTCGGGTTTCTATCAAAATTCTTGACGTCTGGAGGCGAGGCGAAGAGGAGCAACGAACCGCCGGTGCTTCCATGAAGGCTAAGTAGGTTCTCTTACTCACTTGGTGGTGGTAGAGCTTGATGTTTGAGTAATGTGAGAAGCTTGTTAAATATGAAATCTTAAGCATGTTTGTAGGTTAATTTCTAGTGAGATACATGTTTAGAAGCTTCTAGTTACATGTGGTTGTACTCATGCAACCCTTTTGATCCTTAGAGCTTGTTATTATCATTCTACTCCATGGAACTTGAAGCCTTTTTCCTGCCACCTTGGTCTAGTTACATGTTGTTTAGTAGATAGTTTATACTCTTGTGTGTCTGTGAATGTCTATGCTCATGTTTTCTTGAAGAAGCTGCACCCTTTTTGATTGAGTTATGGATTATCCTTGCATGAAACTAAGTATTTATACATACATGAAACCACATCTACTTCTATGCTGAAAAACTCTTGTGCCCCTTGAATATCTCTAGTTCATGGCCTCAAAAGATATATATATATATATATATATATATATATATATATATATATATATATATATATATATATATATATACTCATGGAACCATCTATTTGTATATACATTTATGCATGAAACCCAAGCTTTTTGCATGCCTAGTGAATGCAAATATATTTATAGCATGTGTGTTTAGCCTTGCTATTTTCGGCTTCTTGTGCATGCCTTTCAAAGACGGGCCCTTTTAGCTACCTGTAAAACTACTAGCACCCTTTTGAGTTTATTTTTTTCTAAGATGCTAGTTATATTGTTTTGGCATGTTTAAACTACTCTAGTTAGAGCTTAGTTTGTGTGCAAATAAATATAGCTATTGATGCTTTCCCTTGTTACTCCCTTGAAGTTATAAGTTCTGACTTGTTGTTAGAAAAGCTCATACTTTGTTTGTAGAGTTGATATTTAGGCTAGCTCCTCTTTAGCCTTATGCATGAACTCTTCCTTGCTTAAGTACTCTTATCTTTTTGGTTGGTTCTCCCCTTGGATTATAGAACCATCTTGAGAGATAATCTTGGATTTCAATTGGAATTAGGAAATCATCAAGTAAGTAATCCCTTGAACTCTTGTATTTAAAGTTTTGTTGTTTTGATTTATTTTTATAAAAATTTATGAAATTTATTTATGATTATTCTTTGAAATTTATTTTTGAGAATGTCATCATAGTTTATGACTTATGTTTTTAGATAAATAATTCCTAGACTTAGTTGGAACCATGGTGTTATTACCTTGCCAATATTTATATATGTTTATTTTCCTTTATCAATCAAATTTGTATACTAATATTTTTGCCAACCATGCTTGCTTCTTTTAAGCCTTTGTTAAGTATGGTTTATGAATTGTTATTGTTATTTTTATCTTTCCATCCAATCACGCAACATGGTGATTTTGAAATGCTATCATAGTTATTCATACAGGTTTGCAAAGGTGGTATATTCCGGATATTTATTCATCATTATTATTATTATTATTATTATTATTATTTTCTTCATGAGTTGTTTGTTTTAGTGGAAACTTACTATTTCTTATTTCTTAATGTGGGAATCCGGCCAAAGTTGGAAGATTGGCATTCTTTTATATTTATTTATTTATTTAATTGCTTTTTTGTTATTATACAAATCTTTGGCAAAATATTTGTGAATATTTTGTATTTTGGTTATAAAATTTTGTCTGAATGTTTTGGTATCCAGATGAGCGATATGCAACCCTGTCAGTGGGGGGTTAAACCTTGACCTTGTCGACAAAAAATTTTAAAAAAATGAGACTGCAGTTTCGCACCTTGTGCGTTCGGTAAAATAATCAACGACCATCTGATATCCAATCTCGGGTCATCGAGGATTAATAAATGACCTCTGTTATTCTAGCTAGGGTGACTGAGGGTAAACAAATGACATCTGACATCTTTAGTGAATTTAAAGACATACTCGGAAATCTGTTACATTCTGCTTCGACTTTTGATTTTGATTACACTATTTTGTGCTATTGATTTTTGTGCAAGTTTTGGATTTGAACTTCTGCTTTCAGTTTATTTTTGGATTACTTACTGGGCTAGTGAGCTCATGGATTTGTTTTAAATCCTTTTCATATCAGGAGCAGTAGATCTAGGGATCTTAGAAAGCTTCCAGTATATGCTTCTTTTGGAGTTGTGTTTTACGTCTTTTTATCAGTTATATGGTTATTTAAGGTGTACTTGTATTTTTTATTCCTGCGAATTTATCTTCTATCTCCACTTTGTGTTAGGTTTTGAGGCCTAGCAGGTTCACTGGGTTCCGGCCCTGTAGGTTTGCAGCCATTTGTCCATGCATTGGGTCCAGCCAATTGGAGTTCGGGGCGTGACAGTTGGCATTGAGTAATTTTATTTGAGCCTTTTCACGTCCAAATTAAGCTGGGGGATGGCTCCGTTGCATATGTTAAATAGTTTAAATGATTATTATTCAGTTGATAAATTAATTTATTTCTTATAAATAGCATTCCTTCCCTAGTGTTAACCCTTTAGGAAGATAAAATAGAATGTAAGAATATTACATCTGATATATTAAATGAATATAACATATATAACAATAAAAATATAGATTTGAATAATTATCTTAAAATATTTATAAAATAAATTAAACAGCATCATTAACATTAGCATTAACATCAGTAACAACACTATCACTTCTCTTCCAACACTGATGTTTCCAACACTTACACTCACCAACTCCCCTGCGCAAGCTCAGCCCTCTCTCCATCTCCTCCTCCTCCCTCCTAACAATACTCCCCGCCGGGGTTATCGTCCTCCTTTCAGGCCGGCTTCTCAACCACAACTCCCTCATCCTCCTCTTCACCTCACAAATCCTCTCCTCATGCAATCCATCACAAAACCCACATTTCATCTCACCTTCGCCACCACCCTTTCGTCCTCTTCTAGCCCTCTCCACCACCACCGCAAACCTCACGGCCTCCTCCACCGTCTCCGGCCCTCTCATCGCCACCACCTCCCTAATCTCTTCTCTCAATCCATCCACAAATATTCCCTTCAATACCTTCTCCGGCATTTCATGCTCCGGCCACTTCTTCACCATCCATTGCATCCTCAAACTAAACCCATTAACACTCTCCTTCTCCCCTTGCCGGATTTCCATTAGTTCTGCTCTAAACTCATCAAATGACTCCTCCGGACGGTATGCTTCCAAGAAAGAAGATTTTATCTCTTCCCAAGAGATAAAAGGGTTGGGTTCAATGTTGAGTTCGTACCAGAGAGAGGCCTCACCTTCAAGAGTCACCGGAAATATTCTGGTCATCATGTCAAGCGTTGTAGCGTTGTTGGCTCGGCAAACACGTTGGAAACAGCTGAGATGAGTCACGGCGCACTCTTCTTCAAAGCCATGGAACACTGGGAGTGGAGCCACGTTGATGTAGGGTTGGACACACAGCGGTGGTGGTGGTGGCTCCGGACAAGTTGGAGAAGGAGGCTATGTTATCGTCTTCGATATCGGTTTCAAATGCATTATGCTGAGAATGATGATGATTAGTGTGGTGTTTGGAATTGGAGGTGGAGAGTGAGATGTTGTCTTCTTGTTGGGAAGTGGAGGAGAGGGAGGGTGGTGGGGAAGGGTGGCGGCGACGACGACGGCGAGTGGTGGCCGGAGGAGGGGATGAGGAGTGGGAGAGTTTGCCGGAAGTGAGTCTCATTATTTCAGGAGAAGTAGGGTGTGGTTTGATGTTTATTTGAGAGGGAGAGGCTTTTGAAGGTGTGTTCAGAGGTTGGTTGTTTTAACGGTCCGGAGATTTGAATTGGCGCCAAATTGCTCGCGTCTCTTGGATGGAATCACTTTCTAACGGTTTTAGTTATGTAAAAAGACTATAAAAATATTGTTTATATATATAATCAAAAGATTTGGTTTTATTATTTTTTTTTCCTTATATTGTTTTTATATTTTTTTATATATATGTTCGGATAAACTCTTTATTTTATTTTTGAAAATTTTTAACTAAACGTTGGCCGTATTAATTTTTTTTTTTTTGGCGATAGGTAATAAGTGTCCCCATTTAAAGATTTATCAAGATTCAGACAAGTACAAAAATACACAAGTTACGGTGATTTATCGATCGTTTAGGAACTAATAACTAAGCTTGACGTTACATAGAGCAATGAAAGTTCGTTAAGTGCACGGTTAGAAAATTTACAAGAATTATACTGAACTGATAAATTCCACTACCATGTAACTCTGGAAAAATAAAGATACTTCTCCCATAGAATATATATATATCCGAACCATTTAAACATTATTGTGAATAGCAATTGCCCAAAAATAGTCCATAAATAGTAAACGTGAATTGAACGTGACATGAGCTACCAAGTACTTGTAGCACCAGACCAGACTAAAGGCCTTGTATGGATTGGGTTTTGGAAAACTCAGAATTGTTTTTTTATAAATTAAACACTTCAGAGTTCCAAAAATGTTGTTTGTATTGGTTTTTCTGAAAAAACAAAAACTGTAAAAAAAAAGCTGAAAAACAGCTTTTTTTCAAAAGCTGGTCATGACCAGCTTATGAAGAAAGCTGTTTTTTAGCTTTTTGTTACAGGTTCTATTTCTACATAAAAGCTAATCCAAACAGAAAATACAAAAAGTGCTTAACTTACTCTGGAGAACCACTTTTTTCCAAAAGCATTTTTACTAAACTGAAAAAAAGCACTTATTGATAAGTCAATCCAAACAAGTCCTAATTAAGTACGTGTTGACATTGACTGCATTAACTGACCCTGGCTTTGCAGCATGCGTATATGATGTGGTGAGCGTTATTATTTGTTTTACCTTATTTTAGTGAAAACATGTTGATTTGAGTTCATGAAGTAAATGAATTTGTTTGTTTTGTTCTCTTTTACTAATGTAGACTCATAATAATCTAATTTGTTTGACACATCAGCTATGACACTAACTCATCAGAAAATGGCGAAATGAATAAATTTATCTGATTCAATGAGAAGAATAATTTTTTTTTAATTGAAGTATTATAATAAGTTTTTTCAGAGGGCACAAAATGGCAAGAGTGGGATGTGGAAAACTTTTGTATCTTTTAGAAAATATATATATACATATAATTAAATTTCATGTGTTCTCATTGTAAAAGCAAAGTGAGTATATATATTTATGTTATGAAACATAATATAGTGGATGCCTATTAACATATAACTCTTATCTCATTAAACAACTAAAAACTTTTTATTTCCTCACAAGGATCTTAAAACCATTCATTACTCGATCTTAATATGTAATCTTTCATTCATTGGGCTTAATTAGTCTATAAAAAGAAGTTCTGTGAGTTTATACATGATATATAAAATTAAGAAGATGAATAAAAAAAATTTTGCAATCTTTATACTCTCTCTAGATTATTATTGTGTTTGTTTTCTTTCTCAATTTTATAACAATATAGTATTAATATCAATATAAATTAAATAGAGACTAATTATCAATCACTAATAAGAGTGTGTACTCTTCTTTTTCAATATATATAGTAGTGATTTATCTACTTTTCTTTAAAAAAAAAGTGTGTACTTTTAAATTTTATAAATTTTTAAAAATGAATGCTTAATTAGCCGCATTATGAGTAGAGCAGTCAAAACGGGTTGGCGGGGCGGGCCGGCAAAATGCCAACCCGACACGACCCGTTTTGGGTTGTGGGTTGGGCGGGCCGGCCCGCCAAAAAATCAAAATAATTAATTTATTTTATTTTTATAAATGTTGTAATATATGAAACATTGAAACATTCATTATAAATTCATAAAAAAAACTAAATTAAAAATTAAAACATGCAATAATTAACAAAATAAAAACATCCATTATAATATTCAAAACCTAACAAAATCAACAATAATTACAAAATCTCTAAATAAAAACACTATTATAAATTTACAATCAACAAAATTTAAAAAACAACAACAAACCACAAGATAAAACATTTATTACTAATTATAACATTCATCCATTACAATCAGCGAAAAATTTAACAAAATTAATAAAGCGCAAAAATAAAAAGCATCATTACAGATCATAATATTCATCAAAAATCAACAAGTCATTAAAATGTTTTGTTATCTCCATATTTCTTTTAAAACATAATTAAATGCATATTAAACTTCATTAAAATTATTTATTTATTTTTTAATTTAAATCCTTCATAATATGTCAATATCGATATATGAGATATATATATATTATATAAAATACATTATATATATATTAGAGGCGGGCATGCGGGCCTGACCCGCCCCTAACCAGCTGGCCTCGCCCAATCCACTGGCCCGCTGGGTTGGCCCGTTTAGACCCGCCTCCAGGGGGCCTATAAAATCTCAACCCAACCCGGCCGATTTTTATTGGCGGGCGGGGCATTTGCCGTGGCCAGCCTGAATCAATACTCTAATTATGAGGTCCATCTATCGAAAGTATATATGAAGTAAAAAGTGTAGATATGCTCGACTTTCCACCAATTTTTATTATCATAAAAATTATATTAAATGGCTCAATATATGTGTGTGCGTGTCTATATAAGAATTTATAATTTTACATGTGTATATAATTGAAAACCATTAATTATTTATTTTAAAATTTATTTATTTTAACAAAAAAATTTTAATTAGCAAAGTTCATAGGTCCATTTATGATTTATCCCGATGTAGTGATAGTTATAGATGATTGATTTTCCCCTTATTTTTATCTATTTTTAAAATAATAATGAATAATTCACTTAATTTAAAAGAAAATATCTAGAAACCAATTTACAAAAATATAATAGGTTCATAATTTTACATCCCAATATACTTGAAAAGTTTGTATTATTTAGTTTATAATTTTACGATTTTTCCTTAAAACTTATCAAGCACTTATCAAAATTTTAAAATTACAATAACGCAAATATCTATTCATTATTTTAAAGAAATACTCAAACATAACATGAAAATATATATAACATAACATCAAATTTCCCCTTTCACATTATAGAGCAACCAGAGGTGTTGTCATCACTAAACATATTTCCTGCCCTCTCTCAATAACACTAGAATTATAAGCCGAACTCTGATGATAAACATGCATGTTTGAATCATCATAACCATGTTTATAGTAGTTATAAGATGATGATGGAGCCGATGAATGAGAATTATAAGATTGGGCAGTAACATTCAACGCCGGATGATGTTGAGGATAGTATTGATTATAGGCATTGTACTCAGTAGTATTGTGAGTATACGGCCACAAAAACCGCTCGTCTACCAGTCTTCCCTCACAGTCTTGAGAACTTTCTTTTGCTCTACATAACCGGTTACAGTAACTTTTTGCATGGACATGTTTATATCTACATCGTCCACTCCTGAATAAATCAAATACATAATTTTGTTATCAACTTTAGTTCACATATGCCATATGATTATCTAAAAAGATTAATATGTAATGCTATATTTGAAATGCGCATACCTTTTAATTTTTGTAATGCACGTCTTATCTTGCTCTCACAACCTTCACAATCCATGTGCACACATCTCTACAATCTATTAATAATACAAGAAAAAGAACTTGATCAGATCTAACCATCTAAACAATATATATATGAAAAATATAAGAATGTACATATAGACTGAACTCACCGTCATGTTTAGCTCTCTTAATTTAAGGCTTTAAGCTACAATGGTTTCTTTTAGATAACAAAGGGATGAATGCCAAAGTCTTGTGGCTTTCTACTCTTTATATAGGATTGTGATAATGATTAAATAGTGAGGAAAATTAGCATCATGGGATGTAGGATGTCAATGCTAAAACTAGTATTATTTTGCACCGACTTTGCTATTGTTTTCCATTTAAGAATAGATTAGACCAATGGGTTACTGCCACGCAACCGTACCGATTTCTTACAACTGCATAGAAGTATGGGAAGTGATGGCGCAAGTCAGGGCAATGCATGGGGGTTCACAGGTGGGAGTTGGTGTTATTAAATGTTTTGTTTTAAGAATGGTTGTAGGATTAAAAACTATGCGTGGATTAGAATCTGACCGTTTGTTTCTTGATGGAATGCATCTAATTTTTTGATCCAAGGGTGAAAAGAGGGCTCGCATGGATTGGTATATATATGAGTATGGTTGGAGTTATAAAATTGGTTAGATTCCGAGGCGTGCGTAGCGGATCTGGTCCCGCTTGGGAACGTGCTATGATGGTTCCTTTGTTTAGCCAATGACACGTGGCAATATATACATGGATAGATATATATATATACTAGTAGCTAGGGTGGCCGGTACTAATGCTGCGAGTGCTTATAAATATATAAATAGATATTTATTTATTTATTATAAATTCGGATCACCAAATAAAAATAAAATTTAATAACAATATAATATAGTGAGGTTACAGGTTAGTATCATACGAATATAAAGTTTGTACATAAAGTGGAGTGATAAGGGACTAGGGAGTGATTAGCTATTATAAAGTTTGTTAAGAATATAAAAATAGTAAAACTTATACATAATAACAGATATTATTTAATTACTTAATAATTTGTTTATAAATTAATAATTTTCCTCTATACGGGATGCATCTTCTTTTTACCCTACAAACAAATGTAATGAAACATTATTATTATTATTATTATTTTTTTTTATCAAACCAAAGTAAAATATTTTATTAACTCAACTTAAAAAAAAGTATGAAAATCACCATAAGTCACAAAAAAAAATAAAATAAATAAAATAAAACACTCGACAGCCAATACTAGCACTCCACATAATGAGTCATTATTTTGTTTATAATATAGAAGAAATGGTTGTTTGAGGAGATGGTTTGTTAATTAATTATTATTGTAATTAGCACCCCAGATACCTTATAGCTAAGGTTTATTTTTTGGAATTTTTTTTTTAGAGTCCTAAGTAAGAATGAATTTCTTATCCTTCAATTTGCTTAACATTGTACATTAATTATTACTCTATTTCAACTAGTGCATATTATTATTTATAAACATAATAAATAATAATGCTAAGGTTGAATATACATTCTTATATACTTTTATGTTAGTGATGAGTTAATGAGATTCAAATGAAGATATTTTAATTTGCATTTGTGTTGATTTAAGAAGATCAGAGTATACTTCTATTATATTTATTTATCATTTTTTAAAAATTATTGGTGAAAACTAATAAAAAGAAATTGCCACTGAAACACTGTAAATTGAAAGAAAACAAATGTCAAGATGATGAAAAGGCTTCTAGAATAATCAAAGTCAAATTAACCATGTAATAAAATCATGGTTTTTATAACATAGTTTCCAATCACACAAACCTTTTGCTACTGAGTTTCAATGTATAAAAAAAAAAACAATTGTTTGTTATGGTGCTTCTCAAATATCGCATCATGATTTAGAATTATATGGATGTTTATAATCCAATTTTATCCAATTTAATACAATAAAATAATAAATAAAACAGATGAGATAACAGGTGGGAAACAATAAATGCCTACTTCATTTTATTAATAACCTAAAAAAGTTATTTCATAAACAATATTAAGTATAGTTTATTTATTTTTATCCTCAGATAAAAACCAAGGCCATCATTATATACAACAAATTATGTATGTAATGTATTTTTTAATTCTCAATTTTTTTAATATATTTACTTAATAGTCTTTATATTTCACATGAATAAAAAAAATTCAATAATTAAAAGATGTTTCAGATTTTTAAAAAGTAACATCCAATCCATTAATCATCTATATAATATAGAGAACATAATGAATGGTAAGTTGAACATATATATATATATAGAAATAAAGGTCACACACTAATCAAAGATTTATCCATATATAAATTAAATAAACAACAACAAAATCTAAATCTCTTTCACATTCAGGTCAGGCACCAAAAAAAGTACTATTTAAAGTTAACTTAGCGTCATGAGCTCCTTTAACTACACTATCCTGGTAAGGTTAGAAAGCTGTTATAAGACCTCTTGATACTATCAAGAGAGATCTTCTTCCCTAATTCAACAATCTTGAAATCACACTTGTCTCACATTATCCATCAAGCTTGAAAGAGTTAAGTTGAAGTTTATGAGTTGAGTTATTATGGTTTTTAAATTTTTACTATTGTTTATGTCAAAAGTGAGAATTTTTTGTGCCTTTCGTAATATTGCTTAAACATATTTTGCTTGTGCCTAAATTCTCATTAAATATACAGAAAAAACAAATTATTAATTATGTTTGTTAAGAATATAGCATTAGAATTTTATTTCATATCACAGAACTCACAATGAAGAAGTCAACATACGAACTACGGTATATGTCATATATATATATAGTGTCATGAAATATTGTGACAAATAAAACGTTAGAATAAATAGTAGATAATAAATCCTTGCATCTCAATAGTTTAATGTTATATTGAGATTTAAACACCAAAACTAACCGTCAATTTAGTTAAGAATTTCATGCGCGCAATACATATTTTCAATCATAGTTTATAGTATTATATACATATATCTAAGGGACAATATAGCTTCGTGACACTTGCCTCCAGTTGTTCATTCAAGTCCTTCTGTATTTTAGTCTGATATCTTAAAGCCACAACACCAAAATAGGTCTTTAGCAGAGCTTTTTTTTTAATTTATATTTAGCAGTGTTTTAAAACGCCACTAAATATTAGAATAACGTTTTCAAAAAACGGCGGCGAAGATGGTGCCCCCAATGTTCCAGCAATTAGCGGAGTTTATCTACAAAAAAACCCCTAAATTAGTGGCATTCTCGTGATCTTTAGCGGGGTTTTTAAAAAATAATTAAATTAAATAAGTATTTTTTTAAAAATAAGGCTAATTTAACTTGATTTTTTTAAAAAAATAATAAATCAGCTCCGCTAATTTTTATTATTCTTATTATTCTTTTTTTTTTTAAAATTTTTCATTATTTTTTGATTATTTTTTATTTTCTCTTCTTCTCTAGTTCCTCCTCCTTTCAGTTTCTTCTTTTTCTTCACTTCTTGTAGTTTCTTTTTCTTTTTCTTCTCCTAGCTTAATCGTCGTCGTCAACATCATCAACATCATCCTCATCTTTCCTTCTTGCATTTTCCTCTTCCCCTTCTTCCACTTTCTTTCTCTTTTCATTATCTTCCAATTAACGGGGTATTTATAGGAAATAGAACATGATAGTATTTAGTGGCTTTTTTTAAAAAAATAGATGGCACTATTTTTGAATTTTCTAATTTCACGGTGTTTTTGTGCACAAAGGCCACTAAAGTTTAATTATGTAAATTTTATATTAAAAAATATCTATAGTCTCACCGAGTTTTGTGGGATAAACTTTGTGAAAATTTAATTTTATAAATTTCAAATTTAAATATAATTTGGTGGCATTTGTTGTAACGCGCCATGAAAGTTTAATTATCTGAATTTTAAAATAAAAAAATATCTATCGTTTGGTGTCGTTTGTTGAAAAACATCGTGAAATATAAATTCTATGAATTTTAAATTTAAAAATATCAAGAATTTTGAGGCGTTTTACTGATAAATGACACTAAATTTCAGTAATTTGGTGCCATTTGTTGAAAAACACCGCTACATTACGATTTTAGCGGCGTTTAGGGAAAAACGCTGCTAAAACCATATTATTTCTTTTTTAAAATGCCACAAACTAAATGCTGCTAAAGACCCATTAGCAATTGGGATTTCTCAATAGAATATTATATAATATTATTTGAGTTAAATAATTCAATTAACAAAAGGAATATGAAGCATGTGAGATTATTAATATGTCATCTTGCATTGGTTGTCTTAAAAAACTGGAATTAAACAAATGTAGGTCAAAATTAATACAATTTTCATCATTATCTTTTAAAATTTCAACAGGTGAATCACAATCTAATAGATGTTATTAGAGGAAGAAGCCATACAATTGAATTAACCCACAATTTCTTTTTAAATGTGTGTAAACAATAAATTATGATTCCAGTATGAAAATAATAAACCAATTTACAATTTAAGATATCAATCAACTGGTCCGGAAACAAAATATAAGCATAAGTTAATTAAATTAATTGTTATTAAAACACAAAATAAACACATATAATGAATATTGCATTACTATATTTAGGAATTAGTTTGAGAGAATAGGTGATATTTATGTTTTAATCCAGAGGGAGCACATATAGATGGTAGTTAGGAGAGAGAAAAGCTGGAGATTGAGAAGATGAAAGTGAGATTAAGAGCAAGTTAATAGAGCTTAACACTGAAGGTTTGTGCTAGGTTAAAGGTGGCAATAACCAAAGCCATGGAAATCCGGCTTATAATTTTAGAAATACACAATATAAAAATTAGTGGTGAGCAAAAAAATCTGGATCCGATGATCCGATCCGATATCCGATTTTTTGACTTTAATTTTTTGGGTACCCGATCCGAATTTTTTAGATGTAAACCGGGTCGGATCCGGGTCGAGAGAAATTAAAAATCGGGTATCCGAATTCGATCCAGTTTTTAATTTTTATTATATTATATATATAATTTTAAATTTTATATGGTTTAAAAAGTAAAAATGAAAAAAAAAATCCAAATCCCTCGTCTCAACCCTTTAAGAGTTTAGAGTTATATATATATATATATATATATATATATATATATAATATAATATAATATACATTAATAAATTTAAATTTTACAAGGGCTAAAAATAAAAAAATACCCAAATGCCTAATCAAATAACTTAAAAGAGTTATATACTCATATAGTTATATATATATATATATATATATATATATTTAAATTCCATAGGGGTTAAAAGTAAAAAAGAAAAAATTTCAAATCCCTGCCTCCCATTCACCAATAGTCATTGCTCCGCCTTTTCTCTCTAGTTTCTATTCAAATCTCTTCTCTCTAGTAACTAATGATCATTATTGATGAGACGTTTGATGCTTCAGAAGTGACATGTTTTATTTTTTAATGCCTATTCTTTGATAAAACTCTTTTTTAGGCTTTTGTTGTGTGGGGGAATAAAATAAGAGTTTAATGCTAAGTTGTAAGTTTTTCATATTTGTTTTTTATATAATTTTGTTATATAAAACAAATCCATAGGGTAGATAAAACTTAAATTTGGATCCGGATATCCGATATCCGATCCGGTTTAAACCGGATATCCGATTTTTAGTACCCAGTTTAAACCGGGTCGGATACGGGTCGAGTTTTTGTCGATCCGAAAAACCAAGTACCTGATCCGGTTTTAAAAACCGAATCGAATATCCGGTTTTGCTCACCTCTAATAAAAATATATCAAAACTTGGGAAATGACACAAAATCCAAAAATTGATACCAATATTGATATAGGTATCACAAAATCCAAAGTTTTATTGCAGGGAGGTTCTTGTTTTTCTTTATGTCACATTCACGCGTGCTTGGATAATAGATATGATTGAGAAGGGGAGCCATTGTAGCTGGCTGCAATTGATAGTTTGGCATTGATTTTTTATTACTCAATAACTATAAGTTTAAGCCCATTTTAATACAAGTTTTTATATTACAATTTTTCCTATATACTTGATAATTATATTAATATTAAAAGTATTAATAAATATCATAATATATTATACTATTAATGTATAATTTTTTCTTTATATATAAAAGGCTCACTTCATTCAACATATTTACGTAATCAGCCTATAGAAAAGGGGGAAAACATACATTTAATTATCAAGCTTCCTTTAAATGAATAAGCATCCACCTTACTCAGAGGGCATAAATATATATAGTTATATTTGCTATGGAGGGAAGTAATAAATAAGTAAATGAATCAATATTGCGGAGTAAGAACTTATGCATCAGTAGGATGTAAAATAAACGATATTTGGTGATGCAAACAGTACATACAAACAAACAAAGAAATTAATTGAAAATCATTAATTCTCAATTATTATTAATGCTGTGGAATTTACCATTTCTCTCACATGATCTGTTGTTGCAATTAGTGTCGACTGATTAGTTACTTCAAATGTCAAATTAAAAAAAAAAAATCATTAATTTTTCTAAATCTATAATAAGTAAATAAATCCTAATCATTTTCTAAATGACTACGAAGAGCTTTTCATTAATAACGTTATGCATAATAATATTACACTATAAGTAGTTAGATTTTAAGTAAATAATAATTTTTTTTTTTTTTGACAAAGTGGATAAACCACATTTATTAGAAAGTTTAAGCAGTTACATATGCTAAGGTGACAACAAATAGCGCCAACAACGACACATGTCACCAAAGTCTGAAACGACCACATAACCAAAACAAAAACAAGCGAACAACATAGTCCACTAGAAGTGAAGCAGCCAGATACAAAAGAAAACAAAAACACCTAGGGGAAATGGAGAGCTCCCTAGGAGGAATCAGGGACATAGCGAATATAGCACATACTAAGCTCGATCTTCCTGGGTGGCACGGCTCACCCCTCCAGGGTCAGAAAACTCCAGGCTTCTCTTGACAGCATGTGCAGACTCGTCCAATTTTTGTCTTTTGTGATCTGGAGTTGCAGATACCCAAAGCAGAAACGTATGAGAAATTTTAGAGATTAAAGATAAATAGGAACAAAAGCATTCATAAAAAATTCTCCTGTTTCTTTCAAGCCAGGCATTCCAGATTAGAGCTCTAGAGAGAGTATCCCAAGAAACCTTCGCCTCTTTTCTAATGTTTTTTCTCCAGGGGCCCCAAAGGTCAGTAAGAGACGACAGTAGATGATTGAGAGCAAGAGTACGGCGGAAGTGTTCCCAAATCTGAGAAACAAAGGGGCAGCTAATGAACAGATGATTTGCCGATTCAATATCATTGAGACAAAGGATGCAGGTTGCTGTTGGGAGTTTGTTACATCTTCTTTTAGCTAGATTTTCCAGGGTAAGGATCTTGTTGTCCTAGGCAAGCCAGGTGAAAGCCTTCACCTTTCTGGGGCAAAAACCCTTCCAGATGAGCTGGCTCGAGAGGCAACGCGAACCACCATCAATCAAGAAGATATAGAAAGATTTAACTGAGAAATGTCCATTAGCAGAGCGATTCCAAATTTTAAGGTCTTTGGAATTACCATTAAGATTTTGAAGAATATCCTCAATGGATGGATCACACTCCTTAAGTTTGTGAATGAAAGAGGTAGCTAGAGCATTGACTGTGGCCCCGAGGTCTGGAGTTCTGGCAAAGTCTTCTAGCCACAGATCCATAGGAGCCCTACCACCAACCCAATCATCATACCAAAAGAGGGTGGAGTTACCGTTATTGATTTTGTGAGAAATACATTTTCTGAACGCCGGTAGAAAACTAAAGATCCCTTCCTAGAAAAAGGACTTAGACTTAGAGAGTGAGTTGAACATATTCCAGGAAGAGGTACACTGGTAGTAGCTAAATTTTATCACTGGAGCACCACACCAAATAGACTTAGTAATAATCTTCCACCACCATTTTCCCAGGAGGGAAAGATTGAAAACCTCCAAGTTAAGAACACCCCAACCACCCAAATCGCGTGGTCTACAAATACGCTTCCAATTTACTAGTCTGCAACCCACCTTATCGATTTCCGGACCCTTCTAAAGAAAATCTCTACGAATGCGATCTATAGCTTTAGTTACCCAAACTGATAGCTTATAGATAGACATCCAGTAGGTAGGAATGGAGGTGAGCATAAACAATTAAGTTTACAGAAATATGGATTTTAAAATTAAAAACCACTAATTATTATTTAAGAATTATGAGTTATCAATATAAGGAGAAAATAAAGATCAATTTTACGTCATATCACATCAATACACTCATAAGACACCGTATTGGGTGGGGGCAATCACACTTCAAGAGCACATAGAATATTGAGAATCACGTCATGTTAAGTAATAATGCTGATCCTAACTCTAATCCTAACCCTAACCTTTAAAAGCTTTGTCCAATGTTGCAACACATATTTTCTTCAGTAAATTTACTTTTTTTAGCGCAATTATTAGAGCAAATTGCTTTGCACATGGCATCTGGCAATGTGATATTAGTTGGAGTTTGGTCTTTTCACCATCCATTCTTGATATGGTTCTATAAATACAGCTCTTAGTATAATGCACCTTCAATGAAAAAAAAATATTAAAGGTTTTTTTGCTAGCATTTTCAATGAGAATATAAGATTTAGTTTGAATTTATAATTTTTACATAGATTAAGATGTAGTTATTAATTTTCTTCAAGCAACATGAATAATTTTGTGCATTAGAGGACTACTATTATCAATAGGAATACCTAGTGTGGCAATGGCAAGAACTGACGTGAGATAATTGAGAGGTGGAATGCTTTGATGGCATGGGCCTTGCAAATAACACACTTTAGCCGGATATGTTACAATTCACTGTGTTTGCGTTTTGTTTCCATATTCTTCTTATCAAATTTCTATTATATCACTCATGCATTTAGGAGGCATTTGGATTAAGGGATAGAACCCTGTTGGAATGGGATTAATTATAAATAATAATATATAACCATATTTGAATATATTATTATTAACTTAAGAATGGGTACTGTAGGTAATATCATTATGCATAGTGAAAACATTTCATTACCCCCAAATTGGGAGCATAGAGGGGAATAAATACTATTGACTGTGAATTATCATTTTTGCCCATACTTAAGATTTAATTAAATAATAATAATTAATTTAAATAACTAATTATAATAATTAAATTAAATTATAATAAACATAAATTGAGTCATTTAAATATTATAATAATTAAAATAAATAATAATTAACAAGAATTATTTAATATTCATATTACATTATAATATTTAAACTAAAATGATATTTTTGCCCCTATGTAGATTTAATTAAATAAAATACTTAATAAATGCATTTCATTATAGTAATTATAGTGAAATGACATTTTTACCCAGTAGATATTTAATTAAATAAATTATTAATAGTGAAATAACAATTTTGCCCCTAGTTGAGATTTAATTAAATAATAATCATTAATTAAAAGTAATACTACATAGCACGATCTTCTTTCACGAATTCATCACACGGCCGACATGAAAAATGAGTTTCTCTCTCCTAGTCGGCATATATTAAAAAAAATTAAATCTTTGATTTTAAGGTTGGCAGCCTTAATCTTTTTTGTTTTTTTTTCAACCCACCGCCACACCTCTTCGCATCGTTATCAGAAGCTTGTCAAACGACGCAGCCGCCTTTGCCTCCTGCTCTGCTGCAGTAGAAGTGCTGAAGGAGATGAGGTGGTTCTTAGAAGCAGATGTTGCCCAGTTCGCGAAGGTAAGTGGGCATCCGAATCGGATTGTTCATGGGATGCTTGTCGCTTCCCTCTTCCCCTCTTCCCTTTTATCATAGCTTTATGGGATGATTGTTCATGGCATATCTAACTACTCCACTTCTCCCTTCTTTGCTTCTTAAAATTCATCAGTTTTCGACGAAGAACAATGAAAAGAGAAGTGATGTCGTGGTAAACCTACATCGATGATAACCTCATGTGCAAGATTGAGGGTCATAAGCTCACCTCCTCCGCCATCATTGGCCTGCATGGTAGCGTATGGGCTCAGAACTCCTCTTTCCCTCACCTATAGTCACCATATTGTTTTCCTTGTTTTTTTAATCTCCTTTTGTACATGATTATTGTTTTCTGAGTTGATTGAGATGTGGAATACGTTTGGGCTTTTTGTTTGGTGGTAATCTCGTGAGGTGGGACTGGTTTTTGGTTTGGATTTATTTGGCATATCGTTTGTTGTCTTCAGATTGATGATTGGTTTGTGATTAGCCATTTCTCATTGTGTAAAAATCTTTTTTTTTGCCAAATTTTCTAATTTATATTTTGATCATTCGTTTATCCTGATGTATTGGATGTTGATGGTGGAAGAGACTTGGCTATATTTTGTATCCATTTGTATTCGAGTTGCGCATCTATTCTTAGACAATTGATGCTTGAAGAATTAATTGCATGGCATTGTGTTAGTTTTGATTTCAAAGGAACTATTATTTACGGTAAGTGAAGTTAAAATTGTGTTCGAAATTAGCTTGTTTCAAGTGCTTTCATGTAAGGATGTATCTTGTGGGAGATTCAAGTAGGTCCCTTGGTATGATGGGTTGTGTGGTGTTTTTCTAAAAAAAATTAAAAAAAATGTGTTTGTTGTATAGGTTTTACTATTAATTGGAATTACATCTGTGGAAGTATAGTTGTTCTAGAAAATCTATATTTAAGGATCTAGAAGTTATGACCTCAGTTAACTATCTTTTAAGTGTCTCAGAGGATGAAAGATAGCGTGCTCATGTAAAGATTATTTAAGTGCCTTCTTTGCAGATCGAAGTTCTGATGCTCTATCTATACTACAAATTACAACCAAAGATTTATCAAAATTATTTTTTTTTCCAAAAAAATAAAGAACCAAAGAAAATTAACATATGCATCAATAAATCTTGTTTTTTGGTACCAAAAGTGAATTTACATAATGTGAGGATGTCCATTCATTGCCTTCACTAGGGAAACCCAAAGAAAAATCATGATGTTGTACTCTATCATAGCAACTTTCATTATGTTAAAAATTATCTTGGAGATGAAAAATTGATTGGAAAATAAATCACTTAACCTTTCTACTTACCTTTGGAAAGGTGTTGATGTTAGAATTTTGGAAATCACATTTATCAACATGCATATTAAATGTATTTGGAAGAGAGCTCGAATTCACCTAAGAAAAAACAAATTAAGAAATACATATTTAAAAAAATTATTATGCAATAGCATAACAAATATTAATACTGATTGATCAGTATGGCAGTACCACACTCTCTTGTGTGCAAAGGTCAACTTGCATTTCGTTTTGAATAAGTGTACTTCTCTTTGTTTGAGCTTTCTACAAGAAATAACACTAAACTTTAGGACAAAAAAATAATTATATGATTAATAAAAAATTAATATTAAATGAAAGTACCTTTTTCTTATTTTTAATTATCATTTCTTCGACTTTTGACTTCTTTCTCTTTGATGGTAGTCGTCCCTTGCTCCATATCTTTTGAGGGGTTAGAAACCTTTTATTGGTTGTTGTTTGGTATTGCACATCATTTTCTTCCAATAACATTAGTGATGGCAATGGGGCGGCCTGGAAGCGGGGCAAGCCTTTTCCACAACTGCCCCACTTGAACTACCCATTGCCTTGCGCCCCGGCCCACCCAGCCCAGCCCAAATAGTCGTATTTTTAATACCACAACTATTACCACGGGTTTTTATACTCTGCCCTGCCCCACCCTACATTGTAGCAATTTATTCACACCAAAAAAATTACAAACAAAAGGACCTGCACTTCTCAAAGCATGGAAATAGAAAACTAAGAAATAAAAACACAAAAAGTGATTATCATTAAAATGAAAGACCCTGATTCTCTATAGTCTTCATGACCCATTTTGGGAGATCTAGCCTTTGAATGATAAAGTGAACATATGAGTTTGATATCCAAATGAAGTTTCAGAACCCACAGCTCATGAAACTAACGAGGTTACACTATAATTATACAAAGAGGTTCCTCCAAAATGTTCCAATTAAAAACATCTTATATCAAGTTCTTCTGACGTTTGAACCTTTTTTTTAGTAGCATCGATTGATTGGTTGTTCATGCCTGATTGGCGTAGACTTGCAATTTCAACATGCTTATCATGTTTAATATCCATCATGAATGCTTGGGCAGTTTCATAGCCATAAGCTTCCATGGCCTTTTCAATGCATATGCAAGGAAGATTGACAACATTGGACAAAATAATTGTGAAAAAATAATTACAAATCCTTTAAGACATATACACAAAACATCAACTCCACTGTAATCATTCATGCAACAATGGTAACAATAGCACCACTTCCATAAAAACAAACAATTCTCTTCTATTCCTTTATAACTTATACGGAACAAAATAATCAGTTGGCATGATCTTTAAGATAGAAAAAAGAATATATAATCTAGCATGCATAATGGCATCTAAATCAAATGTGATATTATTAAATCTCCAGAGAATGAAGGAAATGATATACAAAAGCACACGCATCATAATATGTTCAGCGTAATCCAAGTCTAAGTCTCTAAAGTCTAAAGCATAACAAGGATTAAAAAAAAACTCTTAAAAAGAGAGATGTCTCTTCCAATCATCCTAATAACATGAAAGGATAAGCAACATGAAACCTAAAATAAAGAACAATATGAAAGAACAATAACTACAACAAGATGTCTCATCCCAAATTTAGAAATTTGTTTAGAAGAGATCATAAGAAATCTACTTCAAAACATAATATTTAAATCTCCCCTCCAGTATAGCTTTCTCTTTTAAATTGGAAATGCTCAAGCAGTCAATCCTATAAGAATATGATGAAAAAAAATAGATGATAGCATGGATATTATAAGATATTTATGATGAAGAGAAGATAAATAAAATAATATACCATACCAAATCAAGCGTAGTGGAATCAATATCATCTTCCTCTTCATAAGTTGAAGCAATACCCGATGAAATTGAATTTGAATCTATGTAATAAAGTTTGAAAACAAATTCAGCTAAGTTATTAATTGAAGTCATAATAAAAATTTAAAATCATTAAACATACCTTCTAATTGATTCACTAACCAATGTTGGGTACAGGTCAAAGCTTCCACCATACTCGAATGAAGTCTACTACGATATGGACTCAACAGTCGGCCACCTACAGTAAATGTAGACTCGGAAGCCACTGTGGACACATGTATAGCACAAATATCTTTAGCTATCCTTTGCATTATGGGATACTTGATACTAGTTGTCATCCACCATGCAATATGTAAAAATTGGAAGATCGTAGTGTAACATCTTCCTCCAAATAGAAGTCAAACTCCTCACATTTGCAATTTTACTTTTCTTCCTACTGACAAATTCATCATATCCATCTGAAAAGAATTTTGTTGAGCAAAGGTGGAAGCAATGTTTTTTACAACTCTAATATTTTAAAACTTGTTTTCATATTCAAAAATCAAGTCATGACAAACCTTATCAATTCTTTCAATTTCCATATCACAAACATCTCCGTATATATTAGAAAAATGGTATTCCAATGAATTTCTTGTACCTGGGATCAAATACTGTCGCTACCCCCATAAAGCCATGAACTACATGGTAATATTTATCAAATTTTTCTATCATCTTTGTAGCCATTAATTCAATAGTCATGTTTAAATTAGCAAGCCACTCCAACAATGCCAATTTGATCTCACAAATTTTTGAAAAATAAATATTTGTAGTTGGGTACTTACTTAGAACCTGAAAACATCTTAGTTGCCACATAAAATAATTGCAACTTTCCAATGATTATTCTTGCCATTTCCTAATCTTCCTCTGTGGGCAAATCTTGCACATAGGATCTCCTAACTTTGCGCGGTTTGAACACATCTTTGTAAAATAAAGCTGTCATAATCATCAAATATGTCGAGTTGATTCTTCAAACTTTTCTATTCTTTTTGGAGTAGCTATCCAAAACTGAACACTTTCATGAATTCTATGTATGCCATCACCAATAACATTCAATCCATCCTTGACAATCAAATTTAAAATATGCGCACAACAACACATATGAAAGAAATCACATCCAAGTATAAGTGATTCCGGGTGGAGTCTATCAAGCAAAATATTTACAAGTCCATCATTGATTGAACAATTGTCTAAAGTAATAGTAGATAATTTTTTTTATCAAATCTCCAGTCCAAAAGAATTTTCATCAACTCATCTGCAATTACTTCATTTGTGTGTGGTGCGGGAACATAACAATACCTACATATACATATCACAAAAAAACATTTTATGCGAATAAATGTGTTTAACAATAATATAATAAAAATATGTATAAAATAAAAAAAAAATCTGATCACTTTATTTGAAATCATAGCTCAAGATTTGTTTTTCTAAAGTCCAAGAGTTATTAATGAAGTGAGAGGTAAGTGCCATGCACCCTTTTTTTTTGGTGATCTACTGTCCATATATCAGTTGTAATTGAAATTCTACTATCATTTGTCTCAATCATTTTCATTGTTTTCAATTTCTACTCATAAATTTTATGGATATCATTCTTTATTGTGTTTCGGCTAGGCACATTGAACAATGGTTTAAGAAGAGATGAATACCTTCTAAACCCAACATGGGCAATAGATACTCATAAATTGTTATCATTTAAGCAAGCTCTTTCCTTGCTAAGACTTGGTCAAAAGCATAATTGGCAAGCTTTGCTCCATCATCCTTACTTTGCTTTACCACTAGAAGTTGTTGTTTGATATCCTTGTGTGTTAGGTTTGGGCATCGCTTCAAGTGATCATGTTGGGCATCACTTCAAGTGATCATGTAAATGAGTGGTTTCATTTTTAGATTTTCCACCCATCATCCTTTTGCAATAATTGCATATTACCTTGCATTCCTCATTAATTTGTTGCCTTGTGAAATTCCTTTTGAAATGTTCCCACACAACCAATTTCAATTTTTTTGAGTAATAAATATTAATATCATCATCCACTAAATGCGTTGTAAAAGCTTTATCCGTAGTTGGAGTGAAACTTGAAATTGGAGTCGGAGTTGAAGATTCACAAACAATACCTATTGGTGAAGAAGTAGGGCTAACTTTGCATTGGTATTTTCAACCAGGGTTGAAGATTGAGATTCACCTTCCATGCTAAATAATTTGACCTACAAAGTAAAATATTATATGAGCAAATAAAAATTAGAAGTTAAATATTAAATATTAATATACCTGCATGAGTATATCTTGAATTCCTAAAATTATCAAATATGCCAATATCTAAAAACTGGTCAGAAAAAATGATTAAATAAACTTGTATTAGAAGTAATAATCAAATAAGGCATAATTAAATAAAGTAGTATTTCATTCTTTGGCAACATAGAAAGGATTAAGAAACGATTATATAAAGTCATGATTAATTAGTATAGACATGACACAAAATAGTCTTATAAATAGGGCCCATGATTCTTTCTAGACATTATTGGAACCGCAAGATTAGCATAAGCATAGGCCAAAAAAGTATATCTAAATGATAGTTTCTTTCTATTCAATTTGTGGATTTTTAATTAATATAAATCTTACATATTAACTTGTCTCAATGAAAGTAATTTTGTTTTCTCTTAATCTAAAGACAGTGACAAAAAAAAAATGTCTTCCTGAATCCTTACTGATCATTCAATTTGCACTGTGGAAGATATGAAAAACAAAATTGGAAGTTTGGATGTGCTTTATAAAAACAACTCCAAGTTTCATCAAAAATGAATAGTTACTCACAAAATGAGATTGAAGAACAAACTAGAGAAAGAATTCTCTATCTCTTTGCTCACTTTCTTCACATTTTCCCCAAGAACTTGAAAACAAGGACTGAAAATAAAAATAAAAAAACCGGTCTTCTCCAAAGGAAATCCAAGGACACAATTACATGATTAGTTTAAATCAATGATAGCCAATATCTTTTTTCTTCCATTCCCAGATAGCATCTCTATGTCACCTTTAATCTCTTATGCCTTCAAAGATATATCAACATACATGGGAAAAACAAGAATGAGAATTGTGGTGGCATCCAGGAGTGGACAAAGGAAATGAAGGCTGTTGGCTACACAGTAAAATTGGAAACCCTAACATATATTCAATACATATATAAGGTTAATTTTGTAATTTTGTTAGCAGGACGGGGTGGGGTAGATTTAAAATAGGTGTTTACCAAAACTATCCCGCCCTGGTCTTTTTGAACAGTAAACCCCGCCCTACCCCTCCCCGCTTAGGCTCTCCAAAATAAAAACCGCCCCATCAGAGCGAATCCGAGTGAAATCCACAGAGCAAGGCAGGTGTTGCCATCCCTAAATAACATTGGTGGTAGAACTTCATTGGACTGGTTCCAACAAGAATTTTCATTATCCATCAACTTGTCAATTGCAACATTCACACATTTTATCAAAAATTCGTACTTCTCCATAGATTCGGCCCAGATTTCCGTAGCTTTTGAAAAATGAGAACATAACTTATTGTATCTCACTTTTCGCTCAGTAGTATGTATATCATTATAACAATACATTACATATGAATGTCTGTGTTTGATGTCTTTTCACTATAACAAATTTGTCAATTATTGACATATTCAATAATGTCATAAAATAATATATATTTGTGTCACAAAAAATATTTTGACACTTTTTTACCGTCAACACACTTTGTTGCCTTTGCTCCATCGCTAAAGGGTTAATGTGACAATTTACATGTTTGTCACACAATGATATCTTTTACGTGACAAAATTGTTATATGTTACTTATTTTATAATCATTATTGGCATGCATTTTTATCACAAAACGTTGTGCTAAGCTATCATAAAATGCTATGAAATGTCACTAAATATGAGGTAAAGTTTTATCATTTGTGACATTTTTTTGTTTTTCAAATAATAAATAACAAAAATATTCATCACTCTTTTTAATAGAATAGCGTCATAAAAAATGTAGAATGTCACTATATATTGTTAAAAAATATAAAATTTAGTGACAAAAGACTATTTCCATAATGATAAAAATCATTCACTAATAAAAAATATTTTCATCATTAAATACATTGACCATTCATCTAAGATGACAAAAATATGGATGCCACAAAAAAATAAACACTTTGTGACATGCTTAGTTGTTAAAAAAAAATATACAATAAATTAATTTTTTGTAATATCACAATTAATTGAATTTTATATCATTTTTGATATTTTTAGTTTCACAAACAATCATGTTTTTTTTATATATTTGTTATTTGTAACATATTTAGTGAATATTTTTTAATAAATTATATAATTATCAAAAATTTAATTTTTGATAATATATCATAAATAAAATTAAATCAATATTATTATTAAAAAAACGTAACACATTTATCATAATTTACAATCATAAGCTAGCCTTATGGATTAACAAATTTCAATTGAGAAAAATGTTCCAATACCATTAAAAACTTAGAATTCTTAAATAAATCATATCAAAATAGATAGATAACTATTCTTGATGTAACTCTTGTCTCAATGGTGTTTATGATGTTTTGTTGATGCAGAGCTTGCCTCAATAAAACCAGAAATAAATATCTTTAAAATAATAAATATTAATTTATAAAAAGAGTAAATTAACAAAATTAAAGTTCAATATATACATATATGCACTTGAAAAATTAATAATAAGCACAATGGATACTCATAACACAATTTAATTAATTTATGACAAACTATAACAACTTAGAGTGCTAATCACACAAGTATCAAAATTATAACAATCATCTATTATAAAACAATAATAATTAAAAAATTACATAAATTAATCAAAAAATACAAGAATCACTACTGATGGTTAACCTTTGGAAATAAGTCTTTAACATAATGATTGTAGCCGATGTCAATTTCTTTCACATTGAAATAGTCCATCAAATATTCCCATCTCCACCTAACCAACATCACCACAAAAAACCATAACATTAGAAGCAAGTCAAGCAATTAAAAGAATAATATCAACAAAACCGAATTAAAAATTTTATGAACTAGAGAAGAAGAAAGATAGTGTAGCCTAGTGATGATGAAAAAGAAAAAGAAAGATTGAGAAAGAATAGGGATTGAGAGAGAGATTTATATAGAATTTTTTTAAAAACTTTTTATAAAATTTAAATTAAATTTAAATCAATTAAATTTATTCAATTTTTTTTATAGGATATATTTTTTATTGAATTAAAATTCATTAAAATTCAATAAAATAAAATCTTGGTTTAAATAAATTCGTAATAATATTTAAAAAAATTATTAACAGATTTAAACCAATGAAATTTTAATTTCAAATTAGTACTGTAGCTATAAAAAAATTCTTCAATATCTATAAAAAGTTACTTCAGTAATAAGGTCTTTTACAATTTAGCCCTTTATATATAAATTAGATTCTTATTTAAAAAAACCAATTATCTAACTCATTGATAGTAGGATTTGCTCTTATAATTTAATTTATTAATAGTAATATGCATAAGAGTATTAATATAAAATATCTCGAATAAAATTTTTAAAATTAAAAAAATTCAAAAATAGATAAACAAAGTTATTTGAATTCAAATAAAAAATAAATAATTTAAAATAAATCAAATGAAATAAAACTACAACCCGCTCCTCACAATTTTTTTTTTTGAAATGTAAAACAATATACAAATTGATATATATATTTTTAAGAAAAAATATTTTCGAAAATCTTTTTTTTTTGTCCCCTTATCCCTTGGTATTAAATTGGTTTATATAGCATAAAAAATTTATATTCTTTTGCTAAAAAAAAAAATATATTTTTTGCTTTCTCAAGTTTTTTTTTTCTTGCAAATGTTATTTATATAGTATAAAAATATGTCTTTATAAAAATATTTAGAGAAGTCCATTATTTGCTTTCTACCTTCGACAAATTGTTATGAATAATATAAAAAATTATATTATATAAAAATATTTATAAAAAAAAGGTGTTGTTTGCCCCTTGACGTTTTACGTGACCCACCTAAAAAGTTTTAGCTATGTTCATACTCATATCTATGTCAATTCATATAAATAACTTTGTTATTATTTTTTATCCTAAATTAATAGTAAAGGATGAAAGAATGTTTATGTCATTTAGTATTTTTGATCTTCCAATGACATTTAGAATTTGACTACCAAAATTTATTAGTGAGAGATGATTAATGTCAATAAATTTAGTAATAAATAGTGACATTATCCAATATCATCACTTAATGTGATATTTATTTTTGACAACAATATAATGTCATTATTACTTATATTTTGGTGACAAACCTATGTGTCATAAAAATAAATCAAGATACATAAAAAATTCAAATTGTCATTGATAATATTTGTTAATATTAGTGACATTATATAAAATTTAGTTTAAAAACAAGATATTTTAAAATTTGTCACAAAAGAAATATTTTATTAATGACGTACTATATTTGTCGCTTAATATCTAAGCTGTCACTAAAAATACAAGTGCATTTGGAGCTAAACCTTTTGTGACAATATCATATGACAATTTAAAATATCGTCACATAAAATTCTCAAACAAGAGAAATGAGTGACTAAATAATGATTTCGTCACATAATGTATTCTTTTTGTAACGAAAAACCAATATGTCAAGATTAAATTTGTCACTAATTATCAATTTTGTTGTAGTGTTTCTCCAACTTAGTAAAATACATCGAGGTGGAATTTCTTTCACATTCTTTTCAATAAGAACCTTGCATATGTGTCTACAAATAATTCCTTTGAACTCAAATAAACAAACGGCATGAACAGGCATTGTCAAATTCGACTTCATTGTGATAAACCTTGAATACCACTTGCTTTCTGATGCAGCTTCTTTTCCTTTGAGGACATCTGTTACCTGAAATGTATATATTAATCATCAAAGCTAATAAGAGTAAGATTGCAATATATCATTCCCCTCAACTCATCTTGAAACAACTTAAAAATTTTATTTGCGTAGGCTTCTTGTAGTTGCTTCTCAAAATAACAATTAATAATAATTGAAAAACATGAGTTGAAAGAAGCAAAATCAGCTTTGTTTTCTTTCTCAATATTACTTTTCAGGGCATTATCATATTGCTCTACAAATTGCTTCAATGATGTTGTTGGCCCAACATAACCATCAAAGAAAGCATTAATGCTTTCACTTCTTTGAGTGGTAGACATAACAACCCAAAAAATCTCTTTAACATATATAAGAGCCCAACATTGACAAATTTTATATAAAGAATTCAACCATTCATTTTTTTCAATATTGTAGTCTTTCATCATCTTCAACCAAATGTCTTCAAATTCTTAAATATCTACTGCTTCATAAACAATTCTTTTCAAAATTTTCTTTATTGCTTTATATTCATTTAGTCTTGCAAGCTTCTCAGGAAGCTTTTTCATGATGTACCAAAGGCATAGACAATGATGAGTATTTGGAAAGACCACTCTGATTGGACCTTGGATTGCCATGCATTGATCTATAATGATTGTTTTAGGGGCCTTGCCTAACATACATTCCAACCAAGTTTTAAATAGCAAAATATAAGTTTCTATATCTTCCTTTGACAATAAACCGCATCCAAATAATATTGTTTGCCCATGGTGGTTAACGCCAACAAAAGGAGAAAAAGACATGTCATACTTATTCGTTAAGTATGTTGTATCAAAAGAGACAACATCACCAAAACCTTAATAGGCGGCTATAGACCTTGCATCTACCCAAAATAAATTTCTCAAATGACCTTCCTCATCCATATCAGTCAAGTAAAAAAATTTGAATTTCTTTGTTGTATGCGAGAAAAGTAGTTTCCAAGAGCCTCAACATCCCCAACTCCAAGTCCAAATAACCTTTCTTTTGTAATATAGTTTCAACAATCCTTCTCACAATATGTCAAATTTTCATATCCCCCACTTTCAACAGCCAAGGAATGGAAATTTTTGCTTAAACTAATTCTTACTTGATCATTTAATTCAAGTCTCTTTTGACATATGTATCCATTTTTTATTGCACTTTTGAAAACAAGACTTTTGTGGGCTAAGTGCATGATTATGTTCCAAGTGAACATTAGAAATGGAAAAATGCCCATCATTGCCTACAACAATATTCATTTTAGCCGAACAATTTACTTTTGTAGATAGCCTTGGGTTGAAAGAGTTTTTTTATTTAGATATTCTTTTACCGCTTCTTACACATGCAAGTATATAATATTTTAGTTTTCCATCATCACCTAATCTTGAACTTTTTTTTGTAATACCAAACCCTTCTGACGTGCATACTCAACATACAAATTGAAAACTTCCTCTTCAGAACTAAGCACCATTCTGGCTTTTGGAACAACTTTTTCAGATAATTGTAGTTGTACCAATTTTTCTTTACCTAATATTTCTAAACTAGAAGATTGAACTTCTGTTTCATTCCTTTCAGAAAACCCAACTTCTAAACCTTCCATATTGATCTCAATTTAGATCTGCTAATAAAGAGGTAATAATATTTTTTAGAAATGAATTAAAAATCATTTATCTAGACACACGGCATGTTAACAACATAACAACTATTAATCATGACTAGTATGATTAATTTTCATGCATTTGGTTTTCAGCAATGGATCAACTAGTTGCATTTGAACTATTAATCATGACTAGTTGCAATTTTCAACATACTCATCTTAAATTAATCATGACTATTAATCATGAACTATTAATCATGACTAGTTGCATTTGAATACAAGATATGCTTCTTCAACATACTCATCTTAAATTTTCAGCAATGGATCAACTATTAATTTAGATCAATTTCCAGAATTGTAAATCAACTGTAAGGCAAAAACATGCATTATATCTTAAATTTAATCATGACTAGTATTAATAATTTCTTGTGTTACCAACCCATGGGTGGTAGTTGATAGGCTACCGACGTCTTTTTACGGGCAGCAGGCGGAGAGCAGCAAACAACGGACTTGAAGAAGAAGCAACTGGTTCAATCATGGTGAAAAGACAAGCATGGTGACGGACAATGGTTGACGGTCGACGGTCATTGTTGGAGATTGACCGACGGTGGTGACGGGCGGTTGGAAAGAAATGGTGGATGTGTTATTGACGACGGCTAGCGATAAGCTGCCACGGTATGATTGATGGGGCTGGCGACAAGTGGTGGTGTCGGCGGCTTCGGTGGATGGGTGATGGTTGTCGATTGACATATTGTTTACAGTGTGGTTGACGGGGCTGGCGACAAGCGGCGGTGGCGTTGGATCTTCGTCAATTGATGAGCGGTGAAGGCGGCGACGTCGGTTGACAAGCGGTTGATGACGATGCTAAAAGAGGTAGCACGGTGGGTTGAAAAAAATCAAAAGATTAGGGCTGCCAGCCTTGATATCAAGGATTTAATTTTCTTTTTTTTTTAATATATGCTGACTAGGAGAGAGAAACTCATTTGCCACATCGGTCGTGTGACGAATTCGTGAAAGAAGATCGTGTTGTATAGCATTAAATAACTAATTATAAATATTAGAGTAAATTATATTAAACATAAATTGAGTCATTTAAATATTACAATAATTAAAGTAAATAATAATTAACAAGAATCATTTAATATACATATTATATTATAATAATTAAAGTGAAATGACATTTTTTCCCTTACATAGATTTAATTAAATAAAATAGTTAATAAAAGTATTTAAGTATGGTAATTAAAGTGAAATGACACTTTTACCCGGTAGATATTTAATTAAATAAAATAACTAATTTAAATAATTACAACAAATTTGCTATCTTCCAAATAAATTAAAGAGGATAATTAAAGTAAATTATTTAATTGGTTAATGGTAAAAAGAAATTATTTATTCTATATATTTAATTATAATAATTACAAAGACTAGATATTTATTTATATGTAATTCTTTTATATATTAAAATATCATTACTTATATTAAAGGCATTAAAATAATTTATATACAATTCTCTATCCCATTTTTTTTAATTCATATTCCGTGATCGAACCGGACTCTTATTGTGCTAACACTTAGTTATTCACTAAGAAACATAACCCAAAGTTTGGACTATTTTGAATCACTCATGCCACGTGACAGTGAACTTTCTCCATATTTTAATATATACAAAACTAAAAAAATTACGAGTTTTAAAAATGAATTTCTAAAGTTATATATCCTGGATATTAGTTAGTTTCACTAGTAAAAAGAATAAAATAGAATACCCTATTTGGTCCCTGTAATTTATTCAATCTCCCCTTTTAGTCCCTCTATTATAATTTGGCCTGAAAAGATCCCTCTATTATTTAAATTGGCCCAATGTAGTCCCCCACCCCAACATCCGTCTCATTTTCCATCCATCCCTACTGATGTAGCAGTTTTATCATTAAAATATTATTAAAAAAATATTTTATTTATTCTAATCATAAGTTTTTAAGAAGACGGGTCCGATCCTTGTAGTATCCAAACCCAATAAGAGAACAAAGTCGGGCCCTCCATCTCTCCAGACTGACCTACCCCACCAGACACCGTCTTCTCCGGCAACCTACCCCACCAACCACCGGCCGTCCATCGTTGGCAACCGTTGATTCTCTACTCCATCAACCATCATCCACATGCCGCTGGACAACATCTTAGTTTCGCGTCTACTCCACCTTTGCAACCATTGGAGTGTTGTTGCAGATCCTCCGCCATGTCCATTCAGAGCACTGGAATGCAAACTCAATCTGGCAACCTCTGGCCCCATAAGCAATTAATCAAGCTTAGTTCATCTAATTCGAAGTCATCAATAAGATTTGTGAACATCCATTGTAGTTTGGTTTTTATCCATGGATGTTTTGATTGAGCTCAAACATCCAATTGGTTTACAATATGTCATAGACATTTTGATCAATCAAATTGAAAGTTCGTGTTAACAGAATTCAATTAGACATCAAAATTCAATTTTAATTATGACATATAATCTGCAGCAAGTTATGTGCAGCATGATTTGCTACAAAATCACACTAAATTCCAGTAATTTTAAGCTAACACAAAATCACACTATAATCTGCAGCATGATCTTAATTAATCAACAAAATCATACTAAATAAAATTTTAAGATGGGACATATAATTGCGTATAATCAATATGGAAATGAGAGAAATATAACTTAGTCAAGAATTGGAAATATATAGTCCATTGAATTCTTCAAGTTCACATAGGAACATTCAGCATTACATAACTGTTTGCATTTTGGTAGCATCTGCTACAACAGATATCAAAATTAGCAGCAATAAATCAAGTTCACAATTATTTTAGTTAAGCTTTCTCTTTTGTTGAAACAGATGTCCTGCTCTGTTGTGTTAACAATTCTGGGATCTCCATTAATGTACTGGTTTGTTGGTTTCCTCCTCCAACCTGATTTTGCCCTACCATAGACCTCCAATTCCTTCTTTCCTAGCCATTACAAACACCAATCATATTAATAACCCCAAAAAGATAAAATAAAAAAATGACAATTTCAAAATGATTAAGAAGATTACTATTAATTCAAAAGCAGTAACAAATGAAGAGAAATTTAGGGGTTCCCTTCCAATAATCAGTCCACCACTATATCTATCCTACATCATATGAAAAGTTTATTTTAGCCTTCTGAAACATTAGTTCATGATATGTAATCCAAAGATGATATTCATTCCTTACTCTTAAGATTGTTGTTGAAGCAAGACTTGCAGCATGTGTTTTTAGGCCTTTTGGTTGTGCCTCTTTTTCCTGTAGTTTGTCTTGTTGTACCTGCCATGTCACTAGGTTTACCCTGGTTTAACATACAAGGTTAGAACATGGCAAGCAAATTAGATTGGAGTAAATAAAAAATATTGCAGAACAGCTTACCAATGTGTTACATTTCTTTGGACATGTAGTCTTGTTATGGCCTTCAATATAGCAATAACCACATTTAAATACCCTGTCTTTCCTAAACACAATGACTTGCCTTTTCTTTTACCCTCAAGAGGCTCTCTTCTCCTTTTCTTAGCTGGTCGACTAGGCATTCTTTTTACCAATGGAGGTTGTACTGGTCCTTCTTCACGTATAGGCCAATGATCTCTACCCTTCAATGGATTAACAGCAAATCCATATGCCTTTAGGTAAGTCTCTTTTTGTATCAGTGAGACACATAAATAATAGTATCTCCCCCTTGGACAGCAATAGTTGCTAGTGCACGTTGGCAGGGGATGCCTGTTTTACCCCATTTACCACAAGAGCAAGTATTCTTTGCTAACATGACAACATAAGCCTCCCTCTCATGCACCATCAGATTGTCTCAAAACACCTGATGTCTTTCATCCCCATTCCACTCCACCTGCCACTTACCACTTTTTTTTCTTTCTTTTTCAATCTTAGCTGCAATATTAGGCCCTAATTCTCCACCCCACTTTCTAGAATAGTCTCTTTTGACTATTATTCTTGTCATTGCATATTGTCTTATATCTTCAAGCATAGAAATAATTGGTTTGCTCCTAGCATCCAATATTACTCCATTAAAGGTTTTAGACATGTTGTTGTCAATGACCTCATATTTTACTGAATCATTAAAGTAAGCCATGCACCAACCTTTAATAGGCCATTTCTCAAGTAATTCCTTCATAGCACTTTCTTCTCCTTTCATCTTACTCAATTGGTCTAAATTTGTCTTCACCTCAGCCTGGCTTGTAGACCTTGCAATATTCTAGAATTGAAGTTGCAACTTCTTGTCCTAAATTTTTTTTCCCCATCTTGTATAGATGTGTCTTACACACATCCTATGCTCAATAAATGGAAGAATATTATTCACTACATTTATTAAGCCCTGCAATGAAGAAATTAAACAAATTAAAATGTATCAATCATCAAATAAATTAAGCTATGCTAATGTGTGTTTTATACTTTCTTCATATCACTAATGATAGACCATCCCAAGCCTTCTCCCATACTTAGATCTGACTTCTAGTTATCAATAAACCAGGACCAGGATTCACTTTTCTCCTTTTGTACAATTGCCCAAGCTATTGGGAATATTTGGTTGTTTCCATCGTTCCCCATAGCAACTAGTAATTAACCCTTGAGTAAGCCTTTAAGGAAACATCCATCTAAACCAATAATCTGCCTACAACCATTTAAGAAACCTTCCCTGGCAGCCTTCAAACATATGTACATCTTTTGAAGCATAGGCAACTCATTTGGAACAGCCCTTTCAACAACCACAACCACACTACTCCCAGGATTTGTAGACTTTAACTCAAGAGCATAATTATTTATCACCTTGAAATCTTCTCTGAATTGTGCCTCAATTTTTTTAACACTATACTCTTGGCATTCTTGCAAACCTTGTAAGTGACAAACACACCTAATTGTGCCCTCACCATTGCTTTTAGTTGCTTGGCCTTAACACAAAGCATAGAACTTATAACTTCCCCAAATTTTTTGGCAATTAACCTATCTGTTATCCTTCTATTTTTTGTAGTCCCAAGTAAGCATGTATGATCTGAGACATAATGCTTGATCACAAACATCTTCCTCCCGCTACTCCAAGAGCACAAGATTAACTATTTGCATTCTTTTGTTGCACGCTTTGCCCTGACCCTCATTGAATCATTTTTAATGAACTCAAATTCAAACCCTTTCTTTGTTGAGAATTCTATAAGTTCATTCTTGAATGATTTCAGATCTTCTAACCCAAGATCTAGTTTGAAATCAACCCAAGGGACTTCAGGGTTATATATGTGCTTATTTGACTAATGGGGCCTTTCATCGTCCGCATCTAAACCATCACTAGTATCCTCATAACTGTCAGGATCATCTGATTCAAACTAGACACTCTCATGTCCTCCTACTTTTCCCCTCTGACTTCCAATGTTTGCATTTTCTATCTGTCCCTCAACTATAAGTTCATCATTAGATTTGTTAGCATCATCTTCATCTTCACTGTCAGCATCATCTTCACCAAAATTCCCTCCTATTTCATTCCTCTGTTGAAAATATCTCCTAATCTTATCCCTTGCATTTTCTGTTTCATCATCTGCATCTAAACAATAGTCAACAAATGGTACATCTACCAGCCTTTCTTCATCATCTACATCTAAGTTACTCTCATTGCCACTATCATTTCCATCGACATTGCCTTTGTCACTGCCCTATTCCACATCTACTTCCACAACATTTTGCTTTCTCGCATCAAGCACTGCAATGAAAACACAATCATCTAGTAACCCTGATGGCAATTTCTTCTCTTTCATAACACTTGATGACTCCACATATATATCTATTATCCAAAATTTTCTTAATTGATTAGCCAAGCTGATCACCCCTCCATCATCGCAAGTTAATTTTAATGATCCATCATTCTTTGAGTAATACAAATCCCATGCCTTGTTGATGTCATATCCTAAATCCTTAAGATCACCTAATAAGTCCCAATGACACAATTTGTCACGGTCAACTGAGAACTCATCCATTTGTCCATTGAGATATCTAACTTTCCCTGTTGTTATCAATGATCCTCCATGATGATATTTAATAGTGTATTTCCCACAATTAGTCATGCTAAGATGTGGCAAAGAAATCTAAATTAAGGTATACACACAAAAAATATCACTATAACTAATAACTGAATATATTTAACAGTGTAATTCAGTATGGAAAACAATGACCATCACATAGGTATGAAAAATAATCTACCATACATAGAGTATTCAATTAGTGTAACATATATGTGACTACTACCTTGAAATGATAAGAATATAATTACACATCAAGTACATGTCGTTGATTAATTTATATCTACCAGTTTAGAATATCATTACACATTCAAGCATAGGCGGCAAATAATAACATCTAGAACCTTAGATTTTTTGTTAAAACAAAAGGCCACTTTAACTAATGATTGAATATACTTACACATACAAGCAACCAGAGACTGCATGAATTATTAGACAAAAATAGAGCACTATGTAACAATTAAAAAAAAATTTTGAAATGCAGAAATGATCTATCTACTACTTACGCAATTATTATAACAGAGGTGGTCCTTCATGTCTATATAAAGACCATTTCTTTTTTCCCTGAAAGTATATACCTACATCTTTGGTGGTCCATCATGTCTATATAAAGTCCTTAGTGTTGTTGTGCTTATAAAGATAAACAACGTCCCTATATAATTAGTTGATTATATATTCAGCCAGAATATATCATGTATAGCATATGTGAGTACGACCTTGAAATGAGAACTTCAAGTACAGGTCATTCATTAAATTTTTCACACCTACTTTTGTCATGTATATATTAGTTTCTCCATCACATTACATAGACGAATAAGACAAATATATGAAAGGTATAACAGTTGAATGTTCTGAATTAGTTGCTTCCACTAACAGATAATGAATAAAGTCAATTTCAAACTTAAACATCAAAAGCATAATGCTCAATACTGGGTTGAAAACAGAAATATTAGTCCATGCTCATAACATTAGTGAAATCAAAATCAAATTTAAAAATCGCATATGTAATGTTAAATAAATGGGTCAAGCAAGTGAAAATAGACATAGTAATCTACTAATTGAAATCAAATTCAAATATAAAGGATAGAAAATTCATCCAAAATAATTAAATTCAAACCTATTGAAATGCCGTAGTTATTGGGATCAGTAGAGAACTGAAAGTTTGCACTCCAATTGGTCTGAGCAGTAATGGATCTTCAAATGGAGAGGGGGCGTGGCGATGGTTCTTCAAACCTAATGGAGATGGGATGGCTAGGGCATAGAGCTGACGTAGAAGTGACACTAGCGGAGGCACGATGTCTTGCGGTTGAAGATAAGATTGACAGTAGAGGAGATGTAGTTGCCGACGCAGATGGCTAGCGGTTGGTGGGGTAGGTTGCCGGAGAAGACGGTGGCTGGTGGGGTATGTCAGTCTGGAGAGATGGAGGGCCCGACTTTGTTCTCTTATCAAGTTTGGATCCTACAAGGATCAAACCCGTCTTCTTAAAAACTTATGATTAGATTAAAGAAATTATTTTTTAATAATATTTTAATGATAAAACTACCACATCAGCAGGGATGGATGAAAAATGAGATGGACGTTGGGGTGAGGGACTACATTGGGCCAATTTAAATATTAGAGGGATCTTTTCAGGCCAAATTATAATAGAGGGACTAAAGGGAGAGATTGAATAAATTACAGGGACCAAATAGGCTATTCTACCAAAGAATAAATACAAATAGCACATTAAAAAAAATAATATGCACCTTGGTCTCTTTGTATCCCTTGTTAATTTACGTCAGTAATGTGATGTCACAGTCAGCTTTCTCCACTCCCTTGTTAAGAACCACTTCTCTTATTCTCTCTCTAACCCAGAATCCTAGTTTCTAATGAGAAACGTGTATAGAGAAAGAGATGGCATAGTAAAGATCAAATACCCTAAATAATCCCCCTACTTTTCTCACTCTACCCTTTTAGCCCTTCTACTTTAATTTGGTTTTTTTAGTCCCTCTACTTCATATTTTGGGTAAATCAGGTTCACACCGAGAAAAGTGTTTCCTCCCGCTGTTTGTTTATGTCTGACGTGAAGCTTTTATGAATATAATATTAATAAAATAATAAAAATGTCAATAAAGTATTATTTCTTTTCAGTGTCTTTTCTCGGATCCGGATCCCTCTTTCACTTTCGGATCCGAGATGGTTTTTTAACCTAAAGTACGTCTTCTTCTCCGAATTCTCTTTACTTCTTGTTCTTCGTTTTCTCCGACGGCGTCTTACCTTACTATTTGAGTCTCTGGTTGCTGGTCCTACTCTGAAATCTTGTGATAATTATACAATTTGTCCACCATCACAAACACCACTTCAAAAGTTCAACATAATTATTATATAGTAATAGCAACATGTCTACCACGCTGCATTTTCACAAAAGGATAAAATTCATACAATTGCTTCCAATTCTCTTTGAAACTGAAAGCAAATCACAATAACTTTCTCAGAAAAAGATAATGTTAACTTCATTGGAACAAATGTTCAAGATTACCCAAACTAAGTTTTATAAATCATATCAACAATGAAAAAACATAAGCATCACACTTATTTTCATAATCATTGTTTATCAGTTGTAACAAGCATGAATTGGTACAAGATGATGAAATTATTACTGATTGAGTAATGGAAATCTTGGTGTTTAACATGGAGAGCCATAGCCACCACCACCTGGAATTAGTATATGAAGAATTTCACTGGCATTCACAAGAATGGCATTCTTTCCGCTGAGATAAACTTGTCGTTTGTCTTTCCTTATCAGGAAATTAGCCCCACGGGCGCCATTGTTTCCTCCCTTCAATCCTCTCGGAGCATGAACTCGCCTTTCTGAAAGAATGCTGACCACAACATGGCGCTGGAACTCAATCTCACTGACAAAGCCATCACCTCCTCTGTGGAGAACAACACCTCCACTGTTCGCATAGACCAGACTTGTGTGGGATAACTAGATAATGCTGCTTAAATAATTCAGGATCGGTCATTCTTATGTAACCAAAGACTCAAATGGCAAAGTAAGACGCCATCGGAGAAAACGAGGGACAAGAAGTAAAGAGAATTTGGAGAAGAATGCGTACTTTAGTATAAAGACCATCTCAGATCTGAAAGTGAAAGAGGGATCTGGATCTAATAAAGAGCACTGAAAATAAATAATATTTTATCCACGTTTTTATTATTTTATTAATATTATATTAATAAAAGCTCCATGTCAGACACAAATAAATAGCGGAGGAAACGCCATCCTCGGTGTAGACCTGATTTACCCAAAATATGAAGTAGATGGACTAAAAAGATCAAATTAAAATAAAAAGACTAAATAGGTAGAGTAAGAAAAGTAAATGGACTATTTATGGTATTTGCCCCCATAATAAATAGGAAGTTGAAAAATATTTGCAAACATGCCGGTTATGTCATACACATAAACATCACGTAACCTGTTTTATTCTTTAATATTAATGACTTGATTGATTTTACCTTTATATAATGAAGAAGTGCACTTTAGCCATGAATACTTTCATTTAATCATATCCTTTTTAAATAAGATTTTTACTTTGATCTCAATATGTCTAAACGATTATTATACAATATGCTTGTAAAAAATCATGCTTTAATTCTTTAAACAATTTTCGATATTGTTATTAGAATTTTTTTATTATTATTATTTTTGAGATAGGTGTTTTCTCTATTATGATATTTAAAACCAAATTAGAATATTATTTTGTGAAGAAAAATATATTAAAAGAGAGGCCTAGTAACTAAAGGTTGTTGGGCACATGCTACCGGGAAGGGTTTTTTTTTAGTGTGGTCAAATCTCAATCAATATGAAGCACACATTTGTCCTTCTCTAAATAAATCTCTTAAAGGGCTTTAAGAAAATAATAGTCACAATCCAACAAAACTTGACTCAGGAGCCTTTCAAAGTGAGCAAGGTGGCATCGGTGAGAGTCATCCCTGTTAGTGTAGTATGTGTGAATAGTTTAGTCCCACATCGGATAAAGAGAAGAACGAACATATGTTTATATAATACAAGATAATAAAGAAATTAAATAATTAAATTTGAGAAAGTGCAAGTAGGCCCTCCAATATATATATATTATAATTATATATTTATTTATTTAATCTATGAATGAGCACTTGGGGCATCTTGGGTTGAATTAAATAATTTATTATTATTTTTTAATGAAGAGATGTCAGTCGTTTTCTCTAATAGACAAATCCAACCATTGTTCACACCTTTTCATCTTCTTTAAATACAAAAAAAGTTCTCACAGAAGATCATTACTTTTTCTGCAAAGTTTGATCTTGGGATTTTGTTGTATCCTGAGGGAATTGTTGCAAAACCTAGTGTAGACCTGAGAGCGATAAATTCCTAAAAGACAGTGTTCTTACACGCCTCAAAATTCACTAAATCTATTAATGATGAAATGAATTCTCTAATGTCTAATGGAACATAGGTTTTGGTTGATCCACCTCCTAGTTGTAAGCCAATTGGATGCAAATGGGTATTCAAAATTAAAGATGAAAATATTTTTAAAGCCAGATTAGTGGCAAAAAGGTTTAAACAAAAGGAAGGAATTGATTATTTTGAGACATATGCTCCTGTTGCTAGAATTACTTCTATCAGAGTGTTATTTGCATTAGCATCTATTGATAATTTACAAGTTCATCAAATTGATGCTAAGACAACATTTTTAAATGGTGAGATTAATGAAGAGGTATATATGAAACAACCTGAAGGTTTTATTTTACCAGCAAATGAACAGAAAGTGTGCAAATTAACAATATCCTTGTATGGAGTAAAGCAAGCACCAAAGCAATGGCATGAAAAATTTGATTCTATAATTCTACAATATGGCTTTAAGCATAATAGTGTTGATAGATGCATTTATTCTAAGTTCACTAATAATTTTGGTATAATACTATGTCTCTATGTTGATGATATGCTATTTATTAGTACTAACATGGAAGGAATAAATGACACTAAGGCATATCTATCCTCAAATTTTCAAATGAAAGATTTAGGTGAGGTAGATACAATCTTAGGTGTCAAAGTTAGAAGATATGGTGGGGGTTTTGCACTCTATCAATCTCATTACATTATGAAAGTGTTAATTAAGTTCAATCATTTAAATATTAAAGAAGCAAATACTCCTTGTGATGTTTCCATTAATTTGACTAAAAATCTTGAAAGAGCAATAGATCAACTAGAATATGCTAGTGCTATAGGGAGTCTTATGTATGCTATGCATTGTACTAGACCTGATATAGCTTTTGCAGTTTGTAAATTATCATGATTTACTAAAAAAAAATCCAGGTGTGTTACATTGGAATGCAATAAAAAGAGTTTTAGGATACCTTAAGAGAACAAAAGACTTGGGCTTATTCTATGATAGTTTCCCGCTGTATTAGAGGGATATTCCGATGCTAGTTGGATAAGAAGTACTAGTGACAAAATGTCAACTAGTGGATGGATTTTTACATTAGGAGGCGGGGTTGTCTCTTGGGCATCAAAGAAGCAAACATGTATAACACACTCCACAATGGAGTTTAAATTTTTTGCCTTAGCAGCAGCAGGCAAGGAAGGAGAGTGGTTGAGAAACTGGTTATTAGACATAAAGTTGTGGCCACAACCAATACCAGACATTTTTTTGCACTGTGACAGTCAAGCAACTATGTCAAGAGCACTCAATAAAATATATAATGGTAAGTCAAGACATATAAGTCTAAGGCATGAATTTGTGAGACAATTGATAACTGATGGTATTATTACCATAACTTATGTGAGATCTTGGAAGAATCTAGCAGATCCATTAACTAAAGCTCTACTAAGAGATTTAGTACGAAATACTGTTGCTGAAATGGGTCTTCGACCTTTTAGCTTAACTTATCATTAATAGGAACCAAACTTTTATTTTAGCATTACCACTAATTTAGGAGTTTAAAGGGTAATCACAAGTTAGTAATAAGTGTTTTGAGTACTAGGTTTTGCTGATTAAAATATTAATACCGTGGTCGTTCAGAGGGTGAGTATAGAAATTAAGTAGTCTTAATGAAGCAAAACTTCACCTATATAAAATTGAGAAGTGGTGCCGCTTCTATCAAAGTTATATATGTACACTTTGTAAAATTTTATGAACTCAAGATGGAGCACATGGCCTTAATAGTGCTATTTTTTTCATTTGATAGAGAACTTCTATTTGAATGTCATTACTAGCAAAACATGTGTGACAATTCCGATTTGGCAGATAGAATCACAGTTTAAGCTTCAACCACTTGTGATTTTGCTTAATTTTTGAATTACTTACACTACATAAAGGTTTTAAAACGAAAGTTACCTTTATAAATGCATTTAGCTATAATATGACTATATCAATTTCACACATACTAAGTGGGGGATTGTTAGTATAGTATGTGTGAATAGTTTAGTTCCACATCGGATAAAGAGAAGAACGAACATATGTTTATATAATACAAGATTTGAATTTGAGAAAGTGCAAGTAGACCCTCTAATATATATATATATATATTATAATTATATATTTATTTATTTAATCTATGAATGGGCACTTGGGGCATCTTGGGTTGAATTAAATAATTTATTATTATTTTTTTAATGAAGAGATGTCAGTCGTTTTCTCTAATAAACAAATCCAACCATTGTTCACACCTCTTCATCTTCTTTAAATACAAAAAAGTTCTCATACAAGATCATTACTTTTTCTGTAAAGTTTGATCTTGGGACTTTGTTGTATCCTGAGGGAATTATTGCAAAACTTGAGTGCAGACCTGAGGACGATAAATTCCTAAAAGATAGGGTTCCTACACGCCTCAAAATCCACTAAATCCTTCTTCAATCTCTGCTTTCTCTAACAATCCCAACACAGCTTGTAATTTTAGAAATCAATAATATTAAAATATAAAAAATACATTAATGTAAAGATTTAATTAAGAAAGATTCTTGTTTTAGATTTCATTTAAGTAATATTCACCCTTGCTTGAATGATAGATATAGTTGAAAAGAAAACCATTATAATTGATTGCCATTAATAATTTGACATTAGACAACTTTATGCTATTAAGATATGGAAGCAAAAGAAGACTCAAGTCTATGGAATTAGATCCAAGTATCTATTTTCTATTCCGAGTTATCTCAAGGATTGTCTACAGGTACATTATCTGGAGCGCTACATATTGAGATTAGATAGCCATGTCAAATTGTTGATTGGTAACAAGATGGTAATTAGCAACTTTCACCGGAGTCTAGCTGCTATAGAAGAGAACAATCAATATAGTGAGGAGATGATATGTCACATGTAGGATATGATTATGGAGCTAAAGGCTAGGTGCTAAAATTCTACTACCCAAGATTCATATATATCCTACTAGTGATGATCATGATTTATGATATATGTTGATCCCCTTGATAATATTTAGTTTTGTTTATTATTTTCTTAGGGTCCGTTTGATATGCAAAATTTTGAAGTACAACATAGCACAACTTCTCTTGTTCTTTGTTTGGTTTGTTAAAAAGTTGAGAGTACAACACAAGAGAATGTTAGAGTACAACACAAGTAGTTAAAATTTTTGTACCACCAAAACCTCGGTACAAAAATTTTATCGTAGTACAGCACAACTAAAGACTAAATTACCCTTAATAAAGAATAAAAATTACAGTCATGCTCATCAAGTCTCCGACCTTGCACCTCTTTCTCTCTCCCTCTCCTTTTCCTCCTGTTAAAAATAGAATATTTTTTATTTTTTTATATGTTTCTAAATCCTATCTACACCTCAACGTTATCTATTTCTAAATTTTGAAATGGATTTGAAAATGGAATAAAATCCTTTTTAGCATGTAGAAATTGATTTAAATCCATTACAAATTTGTGTTTAAATTTTAAAATAGTCCATTGCTAATTAACTCAATTAGAAACAAGCTTCATTGAAATAGAAAAAATTTCATCTAAACTCTCTTTTTAAAATAAATTATCAACTCTTTTAACTAATTTAAAAAGTAAAAAATTCATTCATAAACTAGACTTTTCTTGTAATCCGGGACGTAAAAAGAAAAGTTGTGCGCCCACTAAAACTATCTATGTCAAGAAAAAAGAAAAGTAAAAGAAATAGCTTTTTTATATTCAACATTTATTTTCTTCATTTACGTTTTGTGTATTTTCTTTTTTTTATCTTAGATACCCACAATATCATTTGAGACGATTATTAATACCAATTTGCACAAATTAATTTAAAAATTGTAAAATTTTAATGATGATTTAGGTTAAAATCATCATTTTTAAAACTATAAACTATTTCTTAGATCTTTCTACTTTCCTTTCCTTTAGACATCTACAGTAAGAGACAATATAAAATATGTAATAACATTAAAAATATTTATATATCACTGTAGCTTATCAATTCATTGCAACATGACAACAAAAAGTCTTTTGGGATTTATGTTCCATAATAATTTTTCATAAATAGTAAAGAATTTAATTTGTAGATGAAAACATATTTTTGAAGATGTAAACGGTAGCTATGCTGATGAACTCCATGTCCATGACCATATGTGTGCTACTCTATCCTTTCTTGGTCTTATCCAGACATTTTGGAAAATAATAATAATAATAATAATAATAATAATAATAATAATAATAATAATAATAATCTATAGAAAAACACCACCCACCATGCATCATCTCTTCATATCAGTGCAAGCGGTCATCCCCATGGTCCCTTGTGAACATCCTCCATCTTCAACACCCTCATGCACTCCCATATGACACTGTTACACTTTGGTCCAGTCCCTATTCCCAACTGCCAAACCTTCTCACCTTTCCTAATTCTCTGTCTTCCTTCCAAATAGGCCAATTGATACCACATCGACGACGATGACTGGTTTCCGAAACCGCCGGAAAGTCATCAACGCCGCCTCCACCTCCCTTTCTCCCAAACCCAACCCCTTTCCCATCTCCTTTATCACCGGAATCCCTGATGCTGGCAAGCAGAAATGTTTCACTGCCGTCCTAAACTCCGGCACCGGACTTCTGTGCTCTTTCGATGACTTCTGCAAGACCACCACCATGATCACATACTTAACTCTCTCTCTAAATGGCAGGATGATTTTGCCAAGAACCATGACATGAGAACGTAGTAACTCTTTGAATGCATGCAAGAAATTGCTTTCAATGGAGAATCCTGTGATCCCCTCTGAATCTTCTTTTCTCATGGCTGAAAAGTAAGAATTATCATCATATGAGCTCTGAGTCCTCACCAAGTGCAGCAACTTGTATTTTAAATTCTTCTCCCCTTTTTTGTTAGTGAGAAGGGCTGCAGCACTGCCAGAGCGGAAGAAACAGTTGAGCAGAAGTTTTCGTTGATCTTTGCCGGAGTACCAACCGGTGGAAATAATCTCAGTGCTGACGATCACTGCATATGATCCGTGGTTAAGTTGGAGGAGAGTTCTTGCAATGTCAATGCTGATCACACTAGCGCTGCAGCCCATGCCAGAGAGGTTGAAGGTCTTCACGTCGTCTCGCATGGCGAAATGGTTGACAATGATGGAGGAGAGTGATGGGGTGGAACAGAAGCCACTGCAGTTGAGTATGAGGATGTCTATGTCTTGAGGAGATATCCGGGTTTTGGAGAACAAGTCATGAAGGATGGGGAAGAAGAGCATATGGGCTTCTTGAATGCAGTTCTTGTGGTCAGTTCTTGGAGGAAGGTAGTACAGTGAAGGAGGGAAATGGGTTTCTTCTCCGAGGCCGGAGGAGGAGATGACTTTGGACAAGAATGATAAGCTCTCTTTGTCAAAGCCTTCAATCATGGAAAGATGTTCGAGGAGGATTGCTGAGGAAACTCGCAGACTTGAAGAGGGTTTCAAGCAAGAGAAGTCTACAAGGTAAACTCTGGATGGTTTGGAGAGGAAGGATGAGAAGATAAGGATGAAGAGGAGAGGGATGAGGTGGTGGATGGGGTGGTGTTTGTTAATGAAGATGTAGGTTTCTGTGGTAATGCATGCTAGGAGAGTGAAGAGATGGATGGAATGGATGAGAAGAGAGAGGACGTGCTCCTTTAGTCTAGTCTCCTCCATTGTGCATGCATGCAGTATGATCGATGATGCTATTTGGTAACAAAGATGAAGAAAGATGGATGATCAAGATGGTCTATTTGAAAAGGGTGCATAGTCATTGTTAATTGTGAGTGATATATTTCAGTGGGGATAACATTGGCGCTGAGGAGAAATTGGAGTAAATCTAATAAGTACAGAAGTTGGTTGGCATTTCACAAGATGAAATTCAATGTGATGATGTCCTATCTAACTAATTAACGTTGAATGAAAAAGGCAATGGTACTGTCGCAAATCTAAATCTGACTGATCTTAGTCTGTTTGAATTTCATTTCCTTTGGTCTGAAACTCTGAATTTCGGTTGGAAGGTTTGATAATAAATATTAAGCCACTTCAAGATATATGGCCTGAGAGCTGGAATTGGGTCGTTTGGATCTCGGTTTAAAATTACTATTGTTCATACTTGGCAATCTTAGTACTGCTGGGCAGAAAATTCTCATTTTTGAAGGAGAGCCCTTAAGTTTTAATCTCAATATATATATAACGTTATAGGGCCATTTTCCAAAGACAGAAAGTATTCTACAAAACTGTTAATATTTCAAGTACAAGTAAGTCTGCGTTTGGATTAGGATAATCGTTACTAAGAAATGAGAATTAAACGTAAACCTTGAAGTTAACACCCATTTATATGCACAAAAATGAAAAGAACTCCTAAGTTGAGGTAATTGATGGGTGATTTTAATTACCCCAAATTTGAGAGTAATGGAGAGGAATGAAATGGATTTTACATATCTCCCCGTCTTCCTAATTTTGTAATAATAATAATAATAATAATATTATTATTATTATTATTATTATTATTATTATGAACTATTTAATATAAATATTTAATTATATTCATTAAAATAAATAATAATATCTAAATTATTTCGAAATATAGTTGTTTCATCTTTTCTTTATTTAAAAAAACAATACATCAAAATATTTATTTATAATACCTAATTGTACTAATTAAATTAATAATAATTAAAATGAATTATTTCATTGATATTTATTAATAATTTAAGTAAATAAGATATACAAAATATTTCACAAATTAAAAATTTGTCAAAATTTTAAAATTATTTATTTACAGTAGAGGTAAAATAGTAACTTTACTGCATTTTTCTTTTTCATATTTCTCATTCCCAATAAATTTTATTTAAACAAACATGATTTTTATTCCCATTAATATTCTTTTCCCATTCTCATTGCTATTACTATTCATTTCATTCTCATTCCTATTATGCTATCCAAATGAACACTAAATAAAGGGTTCCACTCCAATTCAGTATAATTGTACAAGCTTCATCCACTGCTTTTCAGCATATGCTTACATATTTGATATGTGTCATATATAGTTTTATTGATCATGATTCAAAGTTCACTAAAATCTTTTTTCATACATTATTTTATGTTTTGGGTTTGCTTTTAATTTGATTTTTTTTAGGATTTTATATTTTAGAAATCTAATGTCGAAATTTATATGCAAAATTCTATCCAAATATTAATTTTTATTTTGTAAAAACAAATTTTATCTTCCTAACAATTTGTTTATGTTTTATTTTTTTCATTATTTTTTAGCTTTTTAAAAATAAACTTTATATGACTCATGTAAAACATGCAACTATGCCAAGGAGCTCTCAGGTCTGCCTTCCTTTTTAAACTTGACTTCTTCCTAACCCTGTCCAATGACAGTTGGGAAGTAAATTTATTATTATGCATTTATTGCTCAAATAATGAGGAGTTTCCCTACATGTCCTACGCTAATTTAATGGGATAAATTTTTCCATGTGATCATGTAGCTAATTTTCATTTTGATCATTGTATTTTAATTTAATTTTTTGTTATTAAATATCAATTTGTTTTCACCGGTTAGTCACTTAGGATTTTTTGGCCAAATTTAGATGACGTGACGACCAAAAATACTACGTCACTCTTTTTTTAAGTGAGTTGAGTCAACAGCCTCTCTCCAACTGGGATGAGAGACAATATAAAAAAAAAGAGTGACGTGGTATTTTCGGCCACCACGTCATCTAAATTTGGTCAGAAAACCCCAAGTGACCAACCGGCGAAAACAAATTAATATCTAATGATAAAAAAAACAAATTGAAACACAATGACCAAAATGAAAATCAACCATAATACAATGACCATATAAAAAATTTACCACCAATTTAAAATGGTGCCTCTACTTTTTTTTGGTAGGCAAAATTAAATGGATTTGATCTTCACTAACACAAATTTAAACATGTTCTATGTTACACAACTTATTGATTGTTGCGTTATTTATGTTTTTTTTAATATTATTTTTTAAAACTTTAATTATCAAAATGTGCATGTCCGTAAGTAGATCTTCACTTACACAAATTTAAACATGTTCTATATTTCACAACTTATTGATTATTCGGTTATTTAGGGTTTTTTTAAAATATTATTTTTTAAAAGTCTAATTATCAAAATGTGCATGTCCGTAAATAGATCTTCACTTACACAAATTTAAACATGTTCTTTATTGCACAACTTATTGACTGTTGGGTTATTTTTAGGGATTTTTTAAAAAATATTATGTTTTAAAACTTTAATTACCAAAATGTGCATGTCCGTAACTATTTATGGACATGCGCATTTTTATTTTTTAATATTAAAATTTATTTTTTAAAACAAGTTTTTTAAATAAAAAACTGTTGGCCATTATTTTTTAAATAAAAAACAGTTTTACAATTAAACCTTTATAATTGCATATTATTTACTTATAACATTTTTTCCCTCACTTCTATTCTCCTATTTTTACTTTCACTAAATTTAATAGATAAAAAATAATTCAAATGAGAGATACTACAATCTTTATAATGTTCCACGTCTATATCATGATCATACAATGCAAAGACCACCTTCAGGACTCTCAAAATCCACCAGAATTCATAAGGAGATGGATATAAAGAAAGGCGGTTAGCCAAAGCATTGTGTTTTATGTCACAATGAAGGTCACAGTCATCAAAATTGTCCGAATATCACTGGATCCATGTCGTATGTCGTAATGTAACCTAAATATTATACTTGTTGAATCATTTATAATATATGTAATGTAATTATTTTCGTCCATTCAAAATATCAAGTGAGTTTGTTTTAGTGCAAGAGTAATTTTTACATGTTAAATTTTTTTTATGTTTAATATTTGTGTTATTATGAAAAAATATTAAAATTATTTTTTATTTCTTAAAATTAGTGAAAATAAAAATATTAGAGTAGAAGTGAGAAAAAAGTAAGTTATAAAAAAGTATTATATAATCATAAGGATTTGAATATAAAATAAGTTTTTATTTAAAAAGCTAATGGAGCCCCTAGTTTTTTATTTAAAAAAATTAATAGAGCCTTTAGTTTTTAGAAAAATAAAATTTTAATATTAAAAAATATAAAAATGTGCATGCCCATAAATCATGACGGGACATGCTTATTTTGGTAATTAAAGTTTTAAAATACAATATTAAAAAAAAAACCTATTTTTAGCATGTCACTTAAAATTAAATACATTATTCACTTATCCTTCATTACATATTTTTGGCTGATTGTTGGACTAATTTTTAAATTAACTTGTCTTAAAAATAGTTGTTCATTTTTAGTTTGACAATAACTATTATCCCCTGTCAAACAACTTAGTCTAACGGTTGTTTTTAAATTTTTTAACTATATATACCTATTAATAAACTTTAAAAAATATAAACATTAATAAATATTTCTTATAATTTATAAATGTGAAATTTAAAATTTTAAAAATTTCTTTTTTATTAATATTAACAAAAACAAAAATTTTGATCAAATCGTATAAAAGTCATACACTTATACACTAACCAAACATAAATTTTATTATTATTTTTTTATTTTTTATTTTTTTACAATGAGTACTCATGACAGTTTGCACTGACAAGCATAAATATCCCCATTTTCATGTGACTTTTACTTTTACCCATTTATTAAAACTTTGTTTGGGTTCAATTTTACAACATTCATTTTAAGAGGCCTAAACGTTTGAATTTTGGATTTTAATTCTTGTACATTTAACAATGAATTTTCAATTTTTTGAAATTTGTATAAACGATTTGATAGTGTTTAGATATATTGAATAATGAATAATCTATACATACTATAGATAATTATAATATTTTTATTATATTAAATATGATATTAATAATTAAAAATTTTAATTGTGCAATAGCCATTGATTTCATTATGGGCATTAATTGGTTTTATTTTAAATATTTAATAGGATGTTCTAATGGAAATAGATGGTAATATGATTGGAGAGGGTTTAAAAATTTTAATTGTACAATAGGCATTGATTTCATCATGTGCATTAATTGGTTTTATATTAAATATTTAATAGAATGTTCTAATGGAAATGGATGACAATATGATTGGAGAGGTTTTTAAGGAAGATTTTTATTTTTATTTTTTATTTTTACATATATTTAAAGTGATATAGATTTCATCATGACAATTAAATGGTTTTATATTAAATCCTTCAAATTTTTTTATAAGTTTTTGGTTTAAAAATATTTATTTGGTATTATATTAAATATTAAAAATACAAAAAAATATAGGAGACTAATACATGATATTATTATATTAAATATTATCTTTTAATGAAAACAGATGATAATTCAAGAAAGATTTTTAAACTCTTTTTAAAGAATTTTTTTCTTATTGCATTAATATTAAATATTTAATAGGATGTTCTAATGGAAATGAATGGTAATATGATTGGAGAGGGTTTTAAGGAAGATTTTATTTTTATTTTTTTTTTATTATTATTTTTTGCATATATTAAATCCTTCGTATTTTTTTTAAAAGTTTTTGGTTTAAAAATATTTATTTGGTATTATATTAAATATTAAAAATACAAAAAAACATATAGAAGACTAATAGATAATATTATTATATTAAATAAGATCTTCTAATGAAAACAGATGATAATTCAAGAAAAATTTTTAGACTCTTATTTAAAGAATGTTTCTCATTGCAATGAACATATAAGATTTAATATAATTGATTTATCATGGGCATTATTTTATATTAAACATTTAATGAGACATACTCATCAATGGCTTTTGGAAATTGAAATAATTTACTAAATTTATTTGGAATTATTAGTTTAGAAAATAATAAACAACATTTATTTGGTATGACAGAAAATGTGAAAAATAAAAAAAAATATTGTGTTATTAATAAAAAATATATAATTAAATGAATAAAAAATTAACGACATTTATTTGGTATTACATTAAATTACAACATAAGCTTTATTTTCTAAAATTACCAATAGTTTCATATTTATTAAATGATACAAATTGCGTTTATGGGAAGATGAACAGACAATTGTTGAAGAATATGAAAAATCTAAAATAAATTTAAATTTTTTTTATTATATTTAATTTTTTAATATATATTACTTATGATATTAATAATTAAAAAGCTTTAATTACACATATTTATTTATGCAATAATGGTAGTATATAACAGTTTCCATTGTATGAGTTGCTTAATTATATTATTTTAATCTGCTTCCACTTTGAAGGAATAAATTTAAATTTTTTATTATATTTAAGTTTTTATTTATATTACTTATGATATTAATAATAGAACAACTTTAATTGCACTTATTTATTTATGCAATAAATGCCCATAAAGACCTTTGAAATCCAAAAGTATTCAACTGTTTTCATTGAGTTGTTTAATTATATTATTTTTATAATTTGCTCCTAGAGTGTTTAAAAAACAAATATAAATTTTTTTATTATATTTAAGTTTTTAACATATATTACTTATGATATTAATAATTAAAAAACTTTAATTACACATATTTATTTATGCAATAATTGTAGTATATAACAGTTTCCATTGTATGGGTTGCTTAATTATATTATTTTAATTTGCTTCCACTTTGAAAGAATAAATTTAAATTTTTTATTATATTTAAGTTTTTATTTCTATTACTTATGATATTAATAATAGAACAACTTTAATTTCACTTATTTATTTATGCAATAAATGCCCATAAGACCTTTGAAATCCAAAGTATTCAACTGTTTCCATTGAGTTCTTTAATTATATTATTTTTATAATTTGCTCCTAGAGTGTTTAAAAAACAAATATAATTTTTTTATTATATTTAAATTTTTATTTATATTACTTATGGTATTATTAATTGAAAAAATTTAATTGTACTTATTTATTTATGTAAAACTCCGATCCGAAGCCGGGGAGAATGCCTAGTTAGGATTTAAACATTTAGACTCAAATATATTGAGGCGGTGTTTGATTACTTGAATAATTAGATTTCTAACAAAATGTGAGAAGGGAAAAAATTCTCATTTTTTTTTTTAATTTTATGATTTTTATGGTCTGAGGTTAACTTTTTCATTTTGTTTATTTGATGGCCTATTTGATTTTTTTTTCTTTCCTTTTCTTTTATAAGTATCAATCCAAATATATTTTAAGAATAAATCATATAAAAATTTAATGAATTAGAATTTAGTACTTTTCACAAAAGAAAAACTCTTGAATTGGAAATCCACTCTACTCCTATTTCAAGTTTTATTCTATTTTATTGTAAAATTATAAATTTATTTTCATACCTAGAAAAACTTAAAAGTTCTCACAAACCCTCTTTTTCTTTAGATCTTGATTTTATTAAAAAAATCAAAATTTTCCTGATTTTCTGATCGTAAATCATTCCTTTTTTGGATGAGGGAACAATTAAATCTTTTTTTAACAACAAAAATTCAGCCGGAAATTTATAACATTTAATACATAAACAAATTATTTTAATATATATATATATATCATTTCCGTTAGTATTTTTTAGCCCGAAGTTGGTAATAAACAAGGAGTAATTTCCCTTGAAGAAAAACTCTTGGGCGGATAGCACTTTTATGGGTTTTACACGGGCAATAAATACAAAAAGATTTATTAGTTTAAAATGATTTAAACTATTTTGTTTCTTATTTGCTTGCATAGATGAAAAAAATTAGGCATTTCGTAATATGCTTTGATTTATATATCGCCATTCGGCCCATTCCTGTCCTTCATGCACATGCAAACATGCAAAAGAAAAAAAAAAAATTATATATATATATATACTCTATCGGGTTTGTTTTTACTTGTTCCATTTTAGATGTTTTCTTTGATCATTTTTACTTATCCATCTAGAAAATTTGTGAAGCATAAAATATTTTTTTTTCAAATTTATTCTTGATGTTTAATATACTTCTACAATTTTCAATAAATTATATTTAATTACATATTTTTTTAAAATTTATTTTAAATAAAAGTAATTTTAGAAAATTAATATAATTTTTTATAAAAGTTAGATTGTCAACTAATTTTAACTGATTTTTTTAATCGATATAAATTAAATTAAATGGACACAAATCAGAAAGAGTATATAATATGTAATCTAAACGTTCACAAATAACAAAAAAAGTTAGAGGACTCAATGAGGGAAAAAAGAGAGAATAGGAATTGATTTTTAAGTATATATGTGTTATGTATATATAAACAGAAGAAAAAATATTAATAATATAAAATATGATATTTCATAAAACATATTAACAAACTTTTACGCTTCTCAAAGCCTCAAAATAAGGGAACCAGTTTAGCTATATATATGTATATATATATGCACACTAACGAAGTTGGATGCACGCAAAGCTGGATTAGCCGAGACTTGACTGAGCAAGTGAATAGTGACTCTAGAAGCATTGCAGTTTGGAGATAGTGGCTAGGACATTAATGACACTGTAGTAATTAAGGGGTTGTTGTGCTTGTTTTGACAAGACCGTTAACTTTTTTATATATAAAAGTTTTATAATTAAATCCTTATTATATTAATTTGATAAAAAAGTTTAATTGTTTGAATCATTACTAAAAATATAATTTTTAATTTTTAACTTTAGTAAAATCAAAATATGGTCAATTCAAAAATAATAATTTTTCTTAAAAACCAAAAACAAATTGAACATTGATTTGTTTTGTTTGCTTGGTGAGCAACAGTTTATGCTAAAAGAAAGACAACTTATATTAATATTTACAGGTTACCTTACTAACCCTAGTAACTTATCATAGAACTCCAAATCAAATGAAAATATGGGACGAAAACACTAATTTGCATGCGTTAATAACTTTCAAAAAAATTTTTGCTTTTCTTTTTTATGTTTTATTTTTCTTGATTTTGTTTTCATTGTAATGAATGTGCTATTCATGAACTGGGTGGTACGGACACCAATGAATGAAGCTTTATATATTATATTATTATTTAATTTAAGTTTGGAAGCAAATGAGCTTGATCAGGCATCTATTTAATTCACACGTTTATTTTGGAAATTAAATAAATGTTTATAATGCCACAAAGTCAAAAGTTGCTCAACCAAACAAGGGCAGTAGAGGGGCTACTCAGTCAAAACCAAACACCACACTACTGTCCTTTTATACTGTCATAAAACAGTAAAAATAGTATATAGCCAGCTTTATAGGACTGATGATTTTCAAAATTTTTTTTTTTAATAAAATAGATAAACCACGAATTTATTAAAAAAAGAAAAAAGATAATAGAAGACACCGGGTACAAAAGAAAATTAAAGTACCAGATATAAGATAAAATAAAAAACTGTTTTCCTCACCAAGAATGAGGAAAAAAATAAATCAGAACTGAAGGAAAAAACAAAAAAGACAAAGAGAGAAACGATAATAAGCCAGGCCGGCAAAGTCAACCATTAGGAGACACAGGCCTGTCCAGTAACAACGAGAGCGGATTACTCCTGACTAGAGGTATGCACCGAATCACCAACGGGATCGGTTGATCTAGAGCTTAGAAAGTTAAGGGATCTTTTAATCCTCTGAACAACATCTGAGGGTTCCTGCTGGTGGGCCTCCGCATCTGCAGAAATCTAAGAGAGAAGCAAATTAGCTATTTTGTAGAGAGTAGAAAAAATGGGAGACTGAATTTGATTAAAAAAATGGTTGTTGCGTTCCAGCCAGATATTCCAGAAGATGGTTCTAGAACAGAGATCCCAAATAATCCTGGAAGTAGGATTCAAAGAGGGGATCCAAGTGGTCCAGATATTAGAGACAGAGGAAGGAAGAGTATCAATATCTAATAAACATTTAAAGTAAGACCAGATTCTTTCTGAGAAAATACAATCAATGAAAAGGTGGTCCACTGATTCTGAGTTGTTATGACATAGTATACATGTGTCAGTGACATTTCGATTACAACCTTGTTTAAAAAGATTCTCAAGAGTCAGAATTTTATTGTCCCATGTAAGCCAACAGAATAGAGTTATTTTACTAGGTGATTTTATCTTCCAGAATTTGGAGTGAAGTTGACTGCGGATTCCTCCATCTTCACACTTTTATATATATATATATATATATATATATATATATATATATATATATATATATATATATATATATATATATATATATATATATATATATATATATTCTTCTGTTTTTATTTTTGTTGCAGTAAAATAAAATTTGATTTATTTTATTTTTATGATTTTAATAATGATACTGAAACTAAAATAAGATTTGCAGAAAATATAATCTACTTCTATTTTGCAGTAAATAAAAGTTACTACTACTTTGTAGTATATAAGAGTATTTAAGAATTTTTTATGCAAAACAAGATCCACAACATCTAATATGATAGAAGTTAAACTTGGCAAATAACTCTATTTGATCCATAATTATTGAAAGTAAAAACTTATTTTTGGTTTTTGCTGGTTTTTTTATTTTTATGGGTTTTTGAAAAATTATCATCCTTTCACCATGGACATTCTCTGTCGGCTTATTCAACCTTACCGTCTTAGAGTGTACTAACCTTTCTCTGTCTACGGTACTAGGCCACCCTTGTAGAGTCTCCAGTTTCCAAAGCCTGAGTGTTCCACTTTGCATAATTACTTAGAAGAGTAATTTTTTTTTTCAATTCAAATTATTATCTTTTAATATGTGAGAGTTCATCATGTCCAACTTTTCAGAGTTCAGACTTACCTCCACTCTCATTTTCCCCTAAACGGACCTCCTGTCCTTCAGACGGGTACTTTTTGGTGTTCTCCAGTTTGTCTTACTCCTCATATTAGTTAGATTAACTCTTTTCACATAAAAGATTCATTTTTAAGCTCAAAATATTTTTTCAAAAGATATGTACAAAACTCATTTTTTTTTAAAGATTTTTAGATAAGGTTCATGGATCAAATAAAAGTAATACTACCAAGATAAAACTTACTATCTACATGTTGGGGACCCCGTTAAAGGTTTTACCCCTGCATGGTAAATATTACCTTGAGGTTGTTGTTGAAAAAAGTTACTGTATCTCTGATACCACTAGAACCTCCACGCACGTCGTAGTCACGCCAGCCTGGGGGACGATGGAGAGGTTGTTGGGGATGCCGTTCAACTTACTCGGGATGCCGGGGTCATCCTAGGTGAAGTAACGGTTAGGGCAAAACTTTGCTTGAAGAGTTTAGAGAGTAAAGAGCATGAATAAAAGAGAGAGAGAGAGAGAGAGAGAGAGAGAGAGAGAGAGGATTATTCACAAAGAGGTTTCTTTATTGCATTAAGAGGGATGAGAGGGATTTCCCTTATGATGGGGGAAGTGATGCCTTCATCTTATAAACTAAGAGGGCCTTATATAGGCTCCAAGACTTAACCCTTAAGTTTTTTGAAAACATTCTTTATGGACGTCTATATATAAAAATTTATGGATGTCCAATCATCAGCCGTTGGATCACAATCCAACGATCGACATTGATAAACGACAATATTGTATATTGTACTGTTTCAAACAATAAATAATGTACTTGTTATTGTATTAACTACTTTTCATCAATATTGGCCGTTGGATCGAGATCCAATAGTTGATAATGAACGTCTATAGATTTTTTATCTATAGAAGTCCATAGGTGAATAGTCTTATATATATATATACGGATTTGTTTTAGCTATCATATAAGTAAATTTATTCTTTAAATATTATCAATGATTGCATGAATTTAAATGGCATAAGTAACATTTTGTTTGTGTGGATTTGCTTGGAAATTAAAAAGTTCCCATTTATAAGTTAAGGGAAAATTATTTTTTTAATCCTTGTAATATTGAAAACTTTTCAAACAACCTTCTGACATTTAAATTTACCAGACAACCCTTCTTTTTTTTTTTTATTTTGCTTACGTTTTAGTCCTTAGGTGTAACTCCGTTAGTTACCTTCATGGAGAATTATAACTTTACCTTATTCTTGGTGGGAAAGTTGCCTCCACGTCATGTTAACTTTTTGAAAAATAGTATGAAAGTTAGCTTTTAACTATATTTTCACTTAAATTCTATACTTTGTATGCATTTTTAACTCAAACTATCTTTTTCCTTCTTCCATCATTCCTTTTGTTGCTTTTTTTGTCTCTATATGCACATGATAGATTTGTCTATTCACCTTGCCATTGGTTTTTCTTGCACTCCCGTGCTAACCATTTGCTCCGCTTAGGAGATAATCTCTCTGACCAGCTAAGGATGTTGGTCGAAGGCCTGAAGAAATATTCAACCATACCGTGAGTTTTTGTTCCGTCTTGTTCTAAAGTTTTTAATGGCCATGGAATTGTTGACCATGCTTTCTTCATGTAGATTGTCAATGGACTTTCTTTTGCGCAGTTACTCGATTATAAGGGGGAGGGCCAAGTCCTCCAGATCACAGTGTTGACTCCTTGGGTGTCAGTACTAGATGAGATATTGTAGAGATGGGGCCTTAAAGTTTCTAGTGTCAGAGTGAAGTTTGTCGCACTCGATGCACACCTAACGATTTGTCCCATTGATTTTGAGATTTGACTTCCAGCGTATGTGCCACATACTACTATATGCTAAGCAGTGTTGCTCGTTGACCTTATTGTTGATACAAATACAGATGCAGTGGTCTTGCCCTCATGTTGTTCATTCTCATCGTAAATATCATTTGTTTGTATTATGCGTCGGCTTTTTATTTTCATTTTTCCCCCTTGAATGCATTAACCAACTGGTCATTATGTTACATATACGCTTCAGGATTAAAAATCATATCTAACATTTACGATATGATGTTATCATTTAACAGTTGTGATTTTCGCTTATTTTGTGATGTTCTCAATTATTATCTTATGCTTTCATTTAAAATTCTCACTTTGCACTTACTTTATGACGTTATCATATAAAATTATAGTTTCCAAGTCATAAATTAGTGTTTATTAGTTTTATTTGTTCTAATCTTACTTGTGGTGTACATTACAACATCAATGATTCACTTTCAGAGAGTATATCGATCAGCAAAGGCACAACAGCCGAGAAGATTCAGATTTAATGCCAAGAATATCTTCCTGGCGTATCCTCTATGCTCTTTGACCGAAGAATATGCACTTGACAAGCTGTTAGCCATACCTCTTCCAGGCAACAAGAAGTTCATTAGGGTGGCAAGAGAACTGCATGATGATGGGAGTCCACATTTACACGTTTTATTATAGCTGGACGGAAGAGCATAGGTAACAAATCAAAGATTATCCGATATTAGTTCTCCTAGCTTTTCTGCGGTATTTTATCCAAATATTCAAATCCGCAAAGTCCAGTTCTGATGTTAAGGAATACATAGAGAAAGGGGGTGACTACGTGGACTAGGGATAATTCCAAGTGGACGGAAGATCATCCAGAGACGGGAGACAGACATTGTCAGCTGTCTACGCTAATGCACTGAACTCTGGTTCAACAGATGCTGTATTGGAGATAATTTGATAAAATGATCCTAGGCTTTTTACACTTCAATACCATAATTATGAATGGATTTTTTTCAAACCTTTGGATCCTTACACATCTTTCTGGGATTATTTAACATTTAAGATTACTCAGGTTATGATTGACTGGCTTAAGCATAATTTCCAGATTAACAAGCTACGTGGCCATAGGGAAATATAATCAAACATAAGGAGGAGTGTTTGCGGCCCACTAGCCTGATCATCGAAGGGCTAAGTAGTATTGGTAAAAGGCATGGGCCCGTTCTCTGGGTAAGCAAATTACATATGTGGGCATCTAGATTTCAACCCTGCCACATTTCATCAGGATGTGTCATACAATGTTATTGACGATGTGGAGCGAAGTTATCTGCGTATGAAGCATTGGCGGGAGCTTATCGGTGCTCAAAGAGATTGGCAAACTAACTGCAAGTATGAGAAACCAGTTCGTATAAAGGGTGGTATCCTGTCAAGTGTTCTCTGTAACCCAGGGAATGATTGAAATTATGAGAATATCTTGTTAGGTTTGAGAATATGGGCCTCTGTGATTGGACTTTAAAAAATGCTCAATTTGAATTCCTACATGATCCTCTTTACATAACGGCCCAAAACTGTGACGGTAACAGCCATCATACATCCAGCTGTTCTACGTAGGGTATCTTCTTATCTGTTTTGAATACAAAACAATGGACAACAGATCAGAGGAAATACTTACAGAGGAACAGGCAAATACTGGGGTATTCTACTAGGAACTACGTAATCCGCTATACTTCAGGGCTAAGGAGCACATAGACAGACTATTCTATAACAACTGGGACCGTATAACAATGGAGATTAGGTTCAACTACAATCTATGTAGAGCTCTATAGATTAACAAATGCTGGTTATTCTTTCGTATATGGACAACATTACATCCACGTACAGAAAACTTCCTTCATGTATTCAGATGTAATGTTATAAATTTCCATAGTAGTTTCGGTGTTATTTCTATTAATTCTGTAATTCGGGCTGTCAAACATTTTGTGGGCCGGTTCGAGAGACATATTATTTCTGTAGATAACTTGGCCTAAGTCCAGTTCAACCTGTATTAATTATTTGTAAGGATGTTTGCTATCTATTAATTGTATAAACAATGAATGCACATAATGACTGTGGGTTTTTCTTTAAAACAGGTTAATTATATTATTTATAGTGGAATTACTGAGTACTATATCCGAATATGGTAATGCATAGTGTATCATATACATAGATAACTACATGACACATATCACCAGCTGGTTAACACTCCTCCTTTTGAAGTGCTTATATCACCCATATCCTCTAATTTTATTTTTTTTCTTAGTGCCGCATGGTTCAATGATAGTATATGCTACACTGATGTCTTCATGATCTTTACTTGTATTGCTGAAAAGGCGTAACATACGGTACACCGCTTCTTCATATTTTTGCAGTGCGTTGACGTACTCGAGAAGCGGTCCAGTGTTTTCTTCTATAGCTTCCGCAATACAACTGCCGTGGATGCATTTAATGATAGAACTGGGATCATATCGGAGAAACAACAAATATACCGCCATTATCTCTTCTTTGTCCATCTTCTATGCAGATCTACCAATCTTCTGTCGTATAGATAGTGGTTATCTTTCGTGTATCTGCTTATTATTCTTCTCATCTACACCTCAGATTGGTCAACAAGAGAACATCGGCAGCCATATGTTGGGTAATTTTTTATATACCGGTTGGGTACCATAACACATATTTTAATAAAGCTTGTCCCCCAATTATTGCTGTCTCTAATAGAAAAATTATATTTTATTAGGGGTGGGGCCCACTGGGTTTGAATTAATTCAAATCGGCCAATCTTGTGGCGCCACGTGGTAGTGCAGTGCGGGGTGGCCATCCGTGTAATATTAGTGGATGACCGCTGGGGGTCTCCCCAATATAATGTACACACTTTACTTTATGGTTTGGAGCAACAGACTATTCACAAGTGTGTAAGTCCATTATTAACAAGAATGCCACAGCAACCGAGAAGATTCAGATTTAGTGCCAAGAACATCTTCCTGACGTATCCTCGATGCTCTTTGACCAAAGAATATGCACTTGAAAAGCTGTTAGTCGTATCTCTTCCGAGGAACAAGAAGTTCATTAGGGTGGCAAGAGAACTGCATGATGATGGGAGTCCACATTTACATGTTTTATTATAGTCTGGAGGGAAGAGCACAGGTAACAAATCAAAGATTTTTTGATATTAGTTCTCCTAGCTCTTCTGCAGTATTTCATCCAAATATTCAATCCGCAAAGTCAAGTTCTGATATCAAGGAAACATAGAGAAAGGATGTGCTACGTGGAGTGGGGACAATTCCAAGTGGATGGAAGATTATCTAGAGACGGGAGACAGACATTGTCAGCTGTCTACACTGATGCACTGAACTCGGGTTCAATATATGCTGCATTGAAGATAATTCGATAAAATGAACCTAGGGTTTTTACACTTCAATACCATAATCTTAGACCTAATTATTAACAGATTTTTTTAAAAACCTTTGGATCCTTACACATCTTTCTGGGATTATTCAACATTTAAGAATACTCAGGTTATGATTTATTGGCTTGAGTGTAATTTCCAGATTAACGACGATGTGTGGCCGGAGGGAGATATAATAAAACATAAGGAGGAGTGTTTGTGGCCCACTAGCCTGATCATCGAAGGGCCGAGTAGGATTAGTAAAACGGCATGGGCTCGTTCTCTGGGTAAGCATAATTACATGTGTGGGCATTTGGATTTCAACCCTGCCACATTTCATCAGGATGTGTTATACAATGTTATTGACGATGTCGCACCAAGTTATTTGCGTATGAAGCATTGGCGGGAGCTCATCGGTGCTCAAAGAGATTGGCAAACTAACTACAAGTACGGGAAACCAGTTCGTATAAAAGGGTGGTATCCCATCAATTATTCTTTGTAACCCAGGGAATGATTCAAGTTACAAAGAATATCTTGACAGATTTGAGAATATGGATAGTATATCATATATGTAGATAACTACAGGACACATTTCACTAGCCGGTTGACACTGCTCCTTTTGAAGTGCCTATAACACCCAAATCCTCCAATTTTATTTTTTTCTTAATGCCGCCTGGTTTAATGACAGTATGTGCTACGCTGACATCTTCGTGTCAACCGGCTGGTGAAATATGTCCTGTAGTCGTCTACATATATGATACTCTATCCATTACAGTATTCAGATATTATACTTAGTATTGCGGCTATAAATAATATAATTAACTTATTTTAAAGAAAAACTCACAGTCATTATGTGCATTCATTGTTTATATAATTAACAGATAGCAAACATCCTTACAAATAATTAATACATGTTGAATTGGACTTGGGCCGAGTCATTTACAGAAATGATATGTCGCTCGAATCGGCCCACAAAATGTTTAACAGCATGAATTACAGAATTAATAGAAATAACACCAAAACTACTAAGGAGATTTATAACATTGCATCTGAATACATGAAGGAAGTTCTCTGTATGTGGACGTAATGTTGTCTATATACGGAAGAATAACTAGCATTTGTTAATCCGTAGAGCTCTATGTAGATTGTAGTTGAACCTAATCTCCATTGTTATACGGTTTCAGTTGTTGTAGAATGGTCTATCTATGTGCTCCTTAACCCTGAAGTACAGTGGATTACATAGTTTCCAGTAGAATACCCAAGTATTTGCCTGTTCCTCTATAAGTATTTCCCTGGATATGTTGTCCATTATTTTGTATGCAAAACAGACAAGAAGATACCCTAGGTAGAACAGCTAGATGAAGGATGGCTGTTACCGTCACAGTTTTGGGCCGTTATGTAAAGAGGATCATGCAAGAATTCAAATTGAGCATTTTTTAAAGTCCAATCACGGAGGCCCATATTCTCAAAACTGTCAAGATATTTTTTGTAACTTGAATCATTTCCCTGGGTTACAGAGAACAATTGACTGGATGCCACCCGTTTATACGAACTGGTTTCCCGTACTTGTAGTTAGTTTGCCAATCTCTCTGACCACCGATGAGCTCCCGCCAATGCTTCATACGCTGCTTTGCGCCACTTCGTCAATAACATTATATAACAGATCCTGATGAAATGTGACAGGGTTGAAATCCAAATTCCCACATATGTAATTATGCTTACCAAGAGAATAGGCCCATGCCGTTTTACCAATCCGACTCGGCCCTTCGATGATTAGGCTAGTGGGACACAAACACTCCTCCTTATGTTTTATTATATCTCCCTCCGGCCATGCAGCGTCGTTAATCTGGAAATTATGCTCAAGCCAGTCAATCATAACCTGAGTAATCTTAAATGTTGAATAATCCCAGAAAGATGTGTAAGGATCCAAAGGTTTGAAAAAAATCCGTTCATAATTAGGTTTAAGATTATGGTATTGAAGTGTAAAAACCCTAGGATCATTTTATCGAATTATCTTCAATGCAGCATCTGTTGAACCCGAGTTCAGTGATTTAGCATAGACAGCTAACAATGTCTGTCTCCCGTCTCTGGATGATCTTCCGTCCACTTTTAATTATCCCTAGTCTAAGTAGTCACCCCTTTCTCTATGTATTCCTTGACATCAGAACTAGACTTTGCGGATTGCATATTTGGATGAATTACTGCAGAAGAGCTAGGAGAACTAATATCAAATAATCTTGGATTTGTTACCTGTGCTCTTTCCTCCAGCTGAAATAAAACGTGTAAATGTGGACTCCCATCATCATACACTTCTCTTGCCACCCTAATGAACTTCCTGTTGCTTGGAAGGGATACGGCTAACATCTTCTCAAGTGCGTATTCTTTGGTCAAAGAGCATCGAGGATACGTCAGGAAGATATTCTTGGCATTAAACTCTGAAATCTTCTCGGCTGTAGTAGCATTCTTGTAAATAATGGCTTTACACACTTGTGAATAGTCCAAGTGCTTATAAACCATATGGTGTAAGAGTGTATATTATATAGGAATGACCCCCATTGGCCATCCGCTAATATTACTCGGATGGCCACCCCACACTGTACTGCCACGTGGCGCTGCATGATTGACCGGTTTGAATTAAAGTTGGATGGGAAACAAAAAAAGATAAATTATAAAAGTTTACAATTATGATTTTATCATAAATAAAATAAATTTACCTATAAGTTAATTATAATAGTAATATTGAAAAATACTGGAAAATATTGAAAAATACTCACAATTTAAATCTTAAGTATTTGAAACATGAAAACAAATCTATAATTCCTGCATTTCAAATATATAGCCTGTGAAAATCCAAGATTATAGATTTGATGTAGAAACATGACTCTCAAAAAAAGAGACTTGTTTTGGATCTCAAAAGATTTTTGTTCTACTTTATCCATTAGATGTTAATATTTGTGGCATTATATAATATAACTCTGGGTTTTAGACCACAGTAAATTATTTAGGCCCTGTGTGGGTATTACTAAATTCCATAGGAATAGTGATAGTTCTTATGGAATTTAGTATTACGTAGGAAATTATAGGAATGGATGTTTGGACATTCTTTTTACAGGTTAAAATTACTATGGAAATCATATTATTTCATAGGAATTTTACAAAGTGGTGGGAACCAAAATATTTTACCCTTTATTTTCGGCTGGGCGCTATGATCGGGTGTTTTGGGCTATCAGAGAAGGGAAAGGGATGAGGCCATTTGGGACTGGCCGCCACGCCTTCGATGACCATACCCTCACCTCCACCTATGCCTCCCACTCCATCTTCTCCCCCGTTTTGGATCTTGACGAGGACGCACTACGGCCGTTGGAGAAGGAGGCCAAGGATCTTGGAGTTCATGCATCGTCCAACTTCTTCATCGGCGCTAGTTTCATTGTGAAGAAGCAGGGGTTGAAGAAGGCAAGTGCCTTTGGATTTTGTCTAAGTACTTGGTTTTTGTTTGGTTGTGATTTTTGTGTGTTGTGGTGCTGCAATTTAGATGAGATTCATGGAAATTTTTCAGATCTCAATTACTGGCTTTGACTTTAATCAGGCTTTTGTTTGTTTTGGGTTTTGTGTGTCTGCATCGTGGCTTTTTTCCCTTGATTTTTGCGGATTGATGGATGGGAGGATGTTTGATTCTCTAGTTATTGTTGCTAGGCATTAGTATCATAATTTGGGCGATTTGTTTTCGCTTGGAGGGTTTTCCATATTGAAAGGAAGAAATTTGGCAACATAGCATTTATTCTTGTCAGTTATTGCAAATTTATCTTTTTCTATACTTCTTCAGATGGTGTTGTCTATGCAATGCAGAATGCGTACTTGATTTTAGTGTATATTACACAATCATGGAAGACTGTTAATAATGAGTAGTGGTTGAACTAGTCTAGAATGTGTGATTTTTTTTTGTTTTCTTTTTTAAATGTTAAGATGATGATTTTAATCATACAATTGTGAAAAATATATATGATTTGGTTTATTTGATCCTTTACCTTGATTCTTTGAATGTAATTAGTATATTGAGGATGTTTATTTGAATGTAATTGTGCAAAAAAATCTAACTACTCTCATCAAATAAGCAAAAGAACAGAAAGTAAAATCTAAGATCACAAAAATTCCTCTTGATAGTTGAGTATGAGAGATGGGAATTCCTCAAAAAAATTCCACCCCCTGCTAATATCGTATCATGATTTTGATGGATGGGTACTTCTTGCCCCTTTTATATTTGCGCTCAACAACAATCCTTTTAATTGTTTGTGTGATAATTATGCAAGAACATGATGCCTATATATATATATATATTGATATTTTTCTTCTTTTGCAGGTATGTGATGCAATATTTTTGTTTCATGTTTATATATATCTGTTGGTTTAATGGTTCATTACATAAATGTATAATTAACCCTTGCTAGATAGAACTGAATTCTCCGGTTGATCAAGTATGCAGGTTGTGAGAATATGAAATTAATCTTGATGGAAGATAAAATTTTTGATAAGTTTTGAATATTACAATTTGTTTTAATGCAATTTTGACAATCTTTTGTTACAATGACAATTAACTTATTCTCGCCATTATACTGTTGTTCCTGTTGCACTGAAAAAAAGGAGAAAAAGGAGATGAATTTGTTCTTGAGGTAAGTGCATATGCACGCCTTAGTTGTCTTCTTCGTTTCATGCACCAGAACAGAGAATATATGATCCAAAAACTAACGACACAACGCATAAAAAAAAACTCGATGCATTCGTGTCCGCATCATGCTCCGACATAAGTTCAGAAGTTTCAAGCCAAATTCTGAATCCAACCCTGAAATTTGCACCCCCCCCTCTCCCCCCAATATATGAATAGTGCCATATATGAGGTGTGTGAAGGCTTTGCAAATAGGCTATGTGGTACTAAACTAAATAAGAATATTTTGAAACCAAAGATGGGCCCAATATACATGGGCCTCTAACAAAGAAGTGACTCACATGAACTTGGTGAAATAAAATTTCTATGAACCAGCATTTTTTGTTATAAATCAATCATCTCATAAATCACATTATCTTCTTGAAATCTGAGCAAATCTAATCGAGTTGGCACCTCTCATCCATTTGTCAAATGGCTAAAATTCATAAGTGCTCTGGAAAAGTTTCCTATGTTTTTCATAGAAAGCGGCTCCACTTTCACACTTATATAGGTGAATCCATCAGCTATAAAATTGTAATTATATACACCATTTAAAATTAGACTATGGAATTCATTGAGAATCAAATTCATCCTTTATACATTGCCATTACACTATACACCATAGGAAGGGATAAGAAATAGATAGTGTATCTCCAATCAACCATTAACTTGTTTTTACATATATAAAGCTATTTCTTGAGTTCACCAATTACATAGGTTGGGTTACCATTATTGTTAAAGTTTGTTATAGGCAACAATCCCATTCTCCCTCAGTGTCTCACACACTAGTTTTCTACCTAGTTCTTTAGTTAAAGGAACAACTAAATTTAGTTCTGATCTTACAAAGTTTAGTGATATCACTCCATCCTCAAGCAATTGCCTCACAATATTTTGTCTTAGGCATATATACCTACTCTTGCCATTATATGCTTTATTCATGACTCTGTATATTGAAATCATGCTATCACAATGAATTGAAACTGAAGGAGCTGGTTTCATCCAAAGAGGAACATCGGCAAGAAAGTTCCCAATTCATTCTGCTTCAGTACTTCTTTTCTCAAATGTAACAAATTCGAACTGCATTGTTGATTTTTTTGTGCAAGTTTGTTATGAAGACTTCCAAGACACTGTAGCTCCTCCTAAAGTGAAAATGAATCCACTTGTTGACTTTGTTTCATTTGAATCTGAAATCTTGTTAGCATCACTATACCCTTCAAGTACTGCAAGAAAGCGAGAATACTTTAGTCCAAAATTAATAGTTTCTTTCAGATATTTTAATATCCTGATCAAAGACAATTCAATGATCCTTATTTGGACTATGTGTATATCTGCTCAATCTGCTAACTGCATAAGCAATGTCAGGATGAGTACAGTTTCTCAAATACATTAAACTACCAATCACTTGTGCATATTCATTTTGAGAAATACTAACCCCTTTATTCTTTCTTAAATGAAAAGCACTATCATATGGGGTTGAGATAGGTTTGCAATTAAATTGATTAAATTTATTTAATACTTTTTCCAAATAATTTTCTTGTGAAAGCATTATTCCATCATCTGATTTAGAAATTTTAATTTCAAGAATAAAATGTGCTTTACCCATGTCCTTCATAACAAATTTAGATGAAAAATAATTCTTTGTCTCAACTACTATTTCTAAAAAAGTACCAAAAATAAGCATGTCATTTACATATAAACAAACTATAACACCCACAATGTTAGAAAATTTGCTGTAGATACATTTATCAACGTCATTTATAAAATAACCATTAGAGACTAAAACATGATTAAATTTTTCATGCAATTGTTTTAGAGCTTGTTTAAGCCCATATAACGATTTCATAAGTTTACATACCTTATACTTGCTGCTAGGAATCACATACCCTTCAGGTTGATCCATATATATTTCTTCTTTGAGATCTCCATTTAGAAAAGCTGTCTTAACATCCATTTGATGAATAATTAAATTGTTAATAGCAGCTAATGCAATTAAAATTTGAATGGAAGAAATTCTAGTAACATGAGCATAAGAATCAAAGTAATCAATTTTTTTTTCTTTTGAGAATATCCTTTAGCTACTAATCTAGCTTTATATTTATCAATAGACCCATCTAGTTTAAGCTTTTTCTTAAAAATCCATTTGCAACCTATAGTTTTTGAACTAAGAGGTAGGTCTACTAATTCCCAAGTATGATTAGATAAAATTGAATCTAATTCACTATTAATAGCTTCCTTCTAAAAACGCAACATCAAGGGAGATGATAGCTTGAGAGTAAGATTGAGGATCATCCTCCACAAGAAAAGTAATAAAGTCATTTCCAAAACTATTTTCTTTTCTTGTCCTTTTACTCCTTCTTAATTCAAATTCAGAAATATCAATTTTCGTAGAATCAATATTAGGAGTAATATGAGGTGAATGTGCAATGTTACCAACACATGATTTTAAAGGAAAAATATATTAAAAAAAATCTGCATTTGAGATTTCACAATAAAATTAGGTTCCATAATGTCACTCTTAACAACAATGAATCTATATGCAACACTATTCAAAGCATATCCAATTAGCATACAATCAAAAGTTTTGGATCAGATTTTCCTCTTTTTAGAATCAGATAATAATACCTTTGCTAAGCAACCCCAAACTTTAAGATATTTTAAATTAGGTGCATACCCTTTCCATAATTCAAAAGGAGTTTTACCAATCTTCTGAAAAGGAATTCTATTTTGAATATGACAAGTTGAAAAAATAGCTTCTCCCCATAAATTATTAGGAGCGCCTAAACTAATTAAAATGGCATTCATCATATCGTTAAGAGTCCTATTTTTCCTTTCAGCTATTCCATTAGAAGAAGGTGAATATGGAGGAGTAGTCTCATGTATTATACCATTGTTTTCACAAGAAGCTTTCAGAATATTATCTTCATATTCTCCACCTCTATCTGATCTAAGCCTTTTGATCTTGTCATTTAGTTGATTCTCAACTTCAGTTTTATACTTTATAAATATTTCACATGCCTCATCTTTTGATCTAAATATAAAACTTTATATTTAGAGAAATCATCAATTAAAGTAATATAATATTTCTTATCTCCTCTAGTTATAGAATTTTCTAAATCACCTAAATCAGAATGAATTAAACCTAACAATTTAGATTCTCTTTCAATTGACTTACAACCTTTTTTGGTTAATTTGGATTCTACACAGATTTCACATTTGCCAATTTTATTAGAATCTGTCATCTTATGAATTAAGCCTAATTCTCTAATTTTCTTAATATATGAAAAATTCACATGTCCCAATCTAGCATGCCATAAATCAATTGAGTTCACTATGTAAGTAGAAGAAGATGATTTATATCCATTGTTAACATTGAGTACATTCAGAATAAATAAACCTTGGCTACAATACCCTTTCCAGATGAAAATTCCACTTCTAGAGATTACTAGTTTATCTGATTCGAAAACGACTTTCATTACAAGAAAATTGACCTTTTGCGGCCAAATATTTGTGACAGCTCCAAACAACCCTTGCAAAATGTATTTTTTTCTACCAATAGAATTTGAAGTCGAAAAAGCTATAAGCTTTTGCGACGACAATCAAAGTCATCGCAAAAACTATAAGCATTTGCAACTATCACTTTCTTTGGTCGCAAATACTATGTTTTTTTGCAACCAAAAACAATATCCATCGAAAAAAGTATGAGCTTTTATGACCAAACAAAATTCCCTTGCAAAAACAATGTGCTTTTGCGACCAAATAAAATGCCGTCGGAAAAAGTATGATATTTTGCGACCAACAATAATGCCCTTGCAACAACAATGAGCTTTTGCAACAAATATTGATGGTCGTCGCAAAACCTATGAGCTTTTGCAATGACAATCAACATCATTGCAAAACCTTTAAGCATTTGCAACTACCACTTTTTTGGTTGCACATACTATAAGATTGTGAGATCAATTGTCATACTGGTCATAAACACTATGATATTTTGCAACCAACAACAATGCATGTCGGAAAGACTATGAGCTTTAGCTACCAACCATAATGCCCTCACAAAACTATGAGCTACTGCCACCAACATTGATGGTCGTCAAAAAAAATTGTGAGATTTGGCAACAATATAATTGGCAATCGCAAATACTATGAGCTTTTGACACAATCGCCAGTATCATCGCTAAAAAATGAATTTTCTGACCACCAATAATGGAATCACAAAACATGCAGCAAACATGGCTAACATCGATGCAATAATAATGATGATGATGATGATGATGATGATGATTTATTTTAAAATTTTGTTATGATTAATAAATCTCTATGTCAATACTTGATGAAAAAATCAACCCTCCATAAAAGTTTTTCGTACTATAGCTACAATTAGTTCATAGAAGATAGTTTAGTTTTTTTTTTTCATATTTTAACTTGCACCCAAGAGAAACTAAAAAGATCATAAAAGCACAACAATATAAATTAAAAAAAGTTATGGAATTATAAAAATAATTTAAACATATTTATATAATAGACAATAAGAGATTTTAATTTTTAAAACACTTACAATTCCTTTTCTCTACAGTACTTCCTCATTATTAATATAACAAAAAAAAACCACAAATCTAAAAACCATACATTGTATCTCACTTATCTTTACTTTTAGTTTTTGTTATATTACATTAAATCCTATTAGATCTAAAAAAAAGTTGGAAAACTTATTTTTGAAATGTGTGTCTTAGCCCTAGTTTTGGGAGAACCATGTAAATCTCTGTGTTTTTCTTGTACTTGCTTTCTTTTATTCTTACCTTTTGGTCATAATTATTAGAAGGAATCACATTGGATATCTAATTTTTAATAACTTAGATTTAATCAACATTTAAAACATTTGTCTTAAATAATTTAAATTAATTATCAGAAACTTAAAAATTTAAAATTTTTATTTGGTTTTATTCTTTAAAAATTATGAAAATATTGAAAAAAAGGACAAAAATACAATAAAAATAGAAAATAAGAAAAATTTTCTTCTTTCGGTTGTATATATTTTTAAAATTAAAAAAATATTTTTCTTTATAGGATTTGAAAGATAGTATAGAAACTTTTAGATTCTAAGGGTGAAAGTATAAAATTCCATTAAAAAGTTAATATTTTTTATCTTGAGAAAGAAAACCTCTTTGGATTCTATCCCTAATCTCCTTTTTTGTCCCAATCTTACCAACCACCATCTTCTCCAGTTCACCATCGCCTTTTTTTTTCTTCTCCAGTCCGCCGCTGTTAGACCTTCTTCGGGTCGCCGGCACCGGCGACGGCCCAGAACCTCACGTCCGGCACCGATCTTGCAACACTCTTTAGCCTTCATTCATCATTAGGGCTCCTTGCGCGTGACTAGCCGTGCCATTCTGACCCCTACTTTGATGTAGGTTGGTGTATCTTGCCATGGAGGCCGTGTTGTCTCTGTGAACGTCTCCGGCTTTCGCCGGACTCGACTTGGCCGGCGTAACCTCCTGTTCACCGTGGACGGGCTGCGCAACCTCATGACTCATCTTGAGTCCTTCATCGCCTTTGGGTTTCTTCTCCCTGACCAGATCCAGTCCTGGTTTGGCTCTGGTCTCTCGAATTCCTTCTCCGTTCTTGTTCTCTCCACCGTTTTCCAATCTCTCTTCCCTCGACCTATCCTCCAACTTCTTCTCTGGCTCGATCCCTCCTGCTCTTGGAACTCTACCAAATCTCCAAACCCTAATCCTCTCAGACAACAACTCACTGGTCAAGTTCCACCGCAGCTTGGCAACCTCTCCAGTCTCTCTTCCCTTGATCTCAGCTTCAATTCCCTCTTCGGTGCACTCCCAGACATCTTGAAGAATCTTAGAAGCTTGTACAGTTTGGATCTCGCTGGCAACTCACTCTCCGAGTCTCTCTCAGGTAATTTATTCTGCGACCTCTTCTTTGTATTAGCTTGTTTCTACAACATAATGCATAGTTTCTTTTCTTTTTTGTTTTTTTTCTCTTTCTTTATTTTTCTTATATATATATTATAGTTTTGCTTGGGTATTGTTTGATTTAAAGGGGAGCACTTGTTATTGAGAATGTGTAGTGTTTTGCATACTTGTATATGTGTTCTTTGAATCAGTTTGATAGATATTGTTCTACTTGTATTAGCTCTTTGTTTGCATGCTCTATGGTGATGTACACTTTACATTACCCCATTATTTCGGTGTGCAACTAATTGCTTTTTCTCTGTCATTTTCAATTAGCCTATCTTTTATTGATAATTATTGTCTTTTGTGCAATGTTTTTAGTAGATTTTAATTTATGTGTACACTATTTTGATGAACATATTTAAATAATTTTAAGCTTTCTTGTTTTGGAACAAAAATTTCATAATGAAACCTTAGGACATAGAGTGATTGTTGTGGCAAAAAAAAGTACTTTTTTCTACATTTTCTAGCAATGCATGCTTGTTGCTCAATTGGCTAAATTCATGCAATATTCAGCCCCATTTTTTTCTCTTTCCCTAATTCTTGGCATGATTGACACAAAGGTGTTGCCCTAAAATAGAAAATTATTATATAAAGAAAAGAAAAGGAGATCTATTGCCAAATATGTTGGAACCTTTGCTTCTCCCTTTGTCTTTACTCCTTGGTTAGTATTGTTATACATATATGATATATATATATATTATAAGATGTGAAATAGTGGTGCCAAAGCAAAGCCCAAATCCTTTTAACATTTAGCTTCTTTATGGTACTATACTCGCTTGTGCTTCTGCTTGTTCGCATGGTTGAGCTTGAGCTTGTCATGCAGAAGGATCCTCCATAAGTTGATTTCTCGTGTAGGGCCCTTTTATTTTCTTTATCAGAATAAAATCTGACCTTTTGATTTATTATTGTGGAGCTTAGCAAATTCCCACTGATGGGACTTGTTCGTTCCCAAGTGGATTCAAGTCACGGACTTCTTGTATTAACCCATTTTGATGTTCTTGCTTTTTATTCATGTTCTACCTATGATCATAATGCGTGCATGGTATCCATTTCTCTTTCATGAAGGTCTTTCTCTATAGAAAGTTCTAGTTTGCAGCTTCTTATTATTAATATATATATATATATATATATGAGTACAATTTTATATGCTCACCAAATTCTGATTGGAAGATCACAGAAAATGGAAGAAGAGATGTAACGATAATATGAAGCTATATATGGTGAAGGTAGTACATGCATTTATCCCATAGTACTTGCATATATACGTATAAGTAGGCTCTTTTTATTCCTTGTTAATTCCATTGCTACATATGTAACTACAAAATCCCAAAAAGATTTGTTTTCTTGCTTTGGTTGCAAGTGTTCATAATTAAGAAGATAACCATATAAATTATTATCATTATTATTTATATTGATTACGTGGTTCAGCTTAACTTGTTGAAATTAATTAAGATTAAGTGACCATCAAACACATGAAACGAGAGATATATCCTTCATTTGTTTTTTATTAATGTTAGCATGCTAACCACCAGTTGTTTAAGTGTATGTTTAATTTATGTTAATTGTGAATCATGCATGTAATTTATTTATTTGAAAATAAAAACAAAAGTTAAATGGTAAAGTGACATCTATGAATACAATGAGCACTTCTGCATAGGCATCATTTTGTTCCCGTGGTTCCTATTTTCTTAGTATTTTGAGGGACCCTTGATCCACTAGTGATAATTCAGTCCGGTTTATTGGCTTTATCATTGAGTCTGCAAGGATAAGACTAATTAAAAGCACTCAAGTGAATGTATATATATTTAAACATTGCCGGCACTGATTAATATATATATATATATATATATATTAGTTGTTGCAAATAAAAAAATTAAAAAAGGACAAGATTAGCGTCAAAATTGGGTTAAAATTCAGGATTGAAAACATAACACTAATAATTAGTTATCATGCTTCTTACGCAATGTACATTCTTGATTCTTCTACAGTTATAATAATTGCTTTGAATGTTAGCATTAAACAAATTCCAACAAAAGCGTAGGTTTGGCCAAATTAGCATCACTTTGACTTTTACATGCATTTTATTTCATCAACTCTTTTCACCAACTGAACTCATTTTAATAATGAGACAAGCCATAGATGAACTGAACTCATTTTATTAAGAAGTGGGATTTCAGTTGCATTTAATTATATATATATATAGATAACATTTTAATTACCAGATTTCTCACATATCTCTTCAAATCACATATTCAATTTTTTTCACTATACAACAGTTCGTAGCAATATTTCTTAAAGTGTTGCATCCCACTTTGTATCAAATATATTAATAAGTGAAACCATCATTAATTACCCACTGTAGGCCTATATACATGCTATTATAATTACAAGAACTATATCTTCTTCATGAGTACCTAGTTTTAGAAGATTAAAGAATCAATGATAAGATAAATGGTGTATTTGTGTTTGTTTTTGCAGTGGATCTTTTGGGCTGTACCTTTCATTGGAGCTGTAATTTATCGCTAGATAGTGATTAGAGCAATTCCATTCAAGCATAGGTCTTGAGCATGAACTTATGAAGATGATGATGTGGTTTATTGTTGTGTTCATCTTTTTATGATTGTGGTTTTCATGACTTGTGTATATTTGTTTCTAAGCACTTGGGATTTCTTGTTGTGAATGATTTCACTGATGCATGTGTTTATGTGGTTGTCTTTGAGTCTTTGTCCAACCTCTAAATTAGGGAATTTAGTTCCAATTGTAGTGGTGTCTATTAGAATTTGGTTGTGTGTGTATATATATATATATAAGAAGATAAAGAAGGATTAGGTTAAGAGTGTTTTCAAGATATTTGTTTAATTATCAAGAGATACATGCATGGGTGGCAGAAAAGATAAGGTCGGTGAGCATATTTCATGGCTCTTTCATGGCTTTGTGTAGATTCAAGTGAGTGAGAATAAAATTATTTCAATTAGCCTGAAGGGCAAGTTGTGAGTGTTAGTGGAGTGTGGGTCCTTTAGTTGGAGCTTTCATTGTGAGTGTTAGTGGAGTTTGGGTCCTTTAGGTGGA
>NC_052487.1:16991577-17002492 GCF_009730915.1 Dioscorea cayenensis subsp. rotundata | reverse complement strand
CATTTTTCTTAGTCCAAAGGCCCGGTCGCCGGGCCTCATATATGTGTCCAAGCCCTCCCATTTTTCGGGCGGGTCTTCGGCTCGGGCGGGTAGCCCGGCCCTTGGACAGGTCTAGTAGGGACGTAGTATTTGACTGTTGTCCTTCTAATGCTTTGACAAGAGCAACAAGCTGTGAGAACTCTTTTAGTAACAGACGTGCAGTGACGTCGTCGCCTGTTGCCCTCGAGGAGGGAGGAGGGATTGTATGGCGGAGAGAAGTGCGTGCGCGGGTTGGGCTACTAGACGACGAACAACGTCGAATGCGCCTTGAAGAGGTTGGCCTCTCATCTTTCGTTCGAGACAGTGGTATGGGGGTAATGTCATCTTCGTGGCAGACCGAACAAATATTTTTTTCTTACTCATAGCGACCAATTCATGAAACTAACATTTGTAAACAACACAATCTCAGTGAAACCCAAAAAAAAAAAATATTAACGTACACCTATAAATAATGTCTTAAACAAAAACTAATACTGTTAAATGATAACCCATAAACTTAAACAATAACCAATACTTTTAAACACTAAAACAATATCTTAAACAGAAAAGACTATAGTTATACCATAACGCGTACACTTAAACAAAAACAAAGTTTTCTACACAAAAATGTCACTCTAGAAAAACGTTAAGTACAATGTGAAATTATAATAGACATTATTAATGATTTATTACCTCCTTTCCTTCGAGCGATGACAACATGGATCCTAACGACGCTTGCTTCCGATAACTATTTTCATTTTCACCATAACAAAGTATCCGTGGGGTCTTCCTAAAACGTAACTTCTTACCGGTGCCCGTGAGCTCATAAAACCATATGTTAAGTGCGACTGCACAACCTTTAAGGTACCCTGTGTTGGTCTTCTTCCCAATGCATCTTTCTTGCACTCGAGTGCCCGTTTGTAGAACGTCCTCCAAAAGCCACTTTGTGTGTCGCCTACGCCCATGCGTATCGTCCCATTCCAGGTAGGCTATCCACATAATCAATGATCCAATTCAGCACTGAGCATGAGGTGTTTGGGAAGAGGATAGTACCCATGAGGTACACCATAAGGAGTTTTACAAAATTCTCTTCTTCTCCCCTCTACTGAACAATTTGGTCAAGGGTTCTCTTGATGGAGTCTCTGTGTCTTTCGTAGGTTTTCAATAAACACTTATCTTCAAAAGATGTGTGTTTTCTTCTTCTAAAATACGAATGCGTCTCCATCACATCGTAGACCAAGAATGAGAGCCACATCTTTAGGCCTGAAACTCAACAAGCTTACCCTGATCCTAAATTTACTTGTGCATTAATCATACCTTTGCAATAGAGAATCGAGAAGGGCCCTCTTAGAATACAGGTTCCATTTCAATGAGTGCTGCAAATGGTGTCCTTCGAATGATCTCCCAGTGTTGTCCACTCATATGAACTTTTAATTCAGTCATAGTCTTCACTACCGGTGTCAAGTAGCATCACCCATTAACAAGGTTGACCACCATAAGCACAAGTCTACAAGATCAATAAATTAAGCAGTATTCAGTATTTTAAAACGGGAAGCTATATGATTAAACGGAAACCTCATATATTAAATAGATACCATTAAACACTACATAATGCAACCATATCAAATTAAACGGGAAACATACATTATAGACATTACACAGTACCATAAAGAACACACACATGTGAGGTTGTATAACAATCGAAAAATCTCCTTCAGAACAACATTATCGCTTTCGATCGTGTACACAGAGGAAAATGAAAAACTAAACCCTAACCAAAAAATCTCCCTACAAACTACAATATTATCCAATAATCAAACCATAAAACTGAAAAAACTCTCTTTCTAACATACTACTTTACAAATCAAATGGGCAAAAAACCCACAGAATGTAACAATAAAATAAAACTGCAGAACTTCTTCAACGGCGTCCACCTCACCTTAATACTTTAGAGCACAAACTAATGAATTGCCGAAGAATTGAGCGGGAGTGCTCCTACAAGACAGTGGTGGAACAAAATTCTGGTCCTCTAGAAGATGTCCTACAATGACAACCTTGGTAAAGGAAAAGGTGAAGAGGCGAAGAGAGAAAAAAAAAAACCGACGCCAGTAATGGTCCAGTAATGGTGTTCTCTTGGGATTTCCTAAAATAAACCGCTTTCGCTCCAAGCGGGGTGTTATGGTCACACCATGTCGCACTTGCCACAATTCTAATGCAAAGGACAATTTCGTCCAACAAATTCAAAACTAACTCTATTAAACACTGTTACATGCTTGGGGAGTTTCAAAATCATTGTATTCAAAATAAAGGGGCTTTTAGGGATACTCAAATTTAGGGGGACAATTTGTGCATATTGCAAACTTCGGGGGTGTTTTTGGCAATTACCAGTATTATTAATTGGCAATACTTTCTTTGCAGACATTCCTAGGGTGGTCAACATAGTAGTAGGTAATAGTAGCTCAGGGTTATACTGGGTTGAGAAAAGGTTGTTGGGGATGGATGGTTGTGATTGTATTTGCACTGTTGATATTATGATCCAATGGTTGTGATGCGATCATTCGAGAATGGTCTATTTGAGAGAGACAGAGAAATGATGAAGAGAGAGGGCAATAGTAACAAGTAACAATGGCTAAGTTGTACCGGTTAAAAAAAGGTGGGTGGTTGGTTAGTTGTGATTGCATGGGCACAATTGAGATGATAATCGAACAGTTGTGCTGTGAGAACTGCCTATTTTACTTTGTACTGTGGGTCACACTCAGACTGTTCATAGTACTATTGATTGCGCTATTAAATTCATTGTTTACATCATCTGTAATTGAGACCATCACACTTAGTATTGTTCATAGCACTGGAAAGTATGGTTTAATTCACTGTTTACACCAGTGTTTTAAAACCCTGGTTGACCTAGTCGGTTGGACCCAATCGACCAAACACAGCCAAGTCACCATGTTGAGTTAATCTGGGTTTATAAATAATAAATATTATTTTAAATTTTTTAATTTATTTTATATTAATAACATTTTATAATACAAGTGGTAGGTGTTTTTGAAGCAAAAGTGAGGTATTGGTTCAAATCTTAAAAAAAAAAAACTTTTATATATAATTTTATTTTATAATAAATTTTAATTGTCTTGAATTCAAATTTCAAAAACGATGTGTTTTTTTATTTATGAATTTATTTTATAATAAAATTTTGTAGTTTCCAACTTTTTAAAAATTATGTTTTTTTTAATTATCAAACACATGCAGCATAAATATTCATGTACATAAATTAATTTAATTAAATATTAATTAATATTAAATTTTTGAAAACCGAATTAGGTTAATTGGAATCAACTTTAAATATGGGTTTACATTTTACACTATTTTATTTTTATAAAATTATCAAATATATGCTTATGATTTACCTCATCTATATACATACTGATCATTGTGCTTATAAATCATAATAATTTGCTATATGATATTAAAAAAACATTAGATTTGTCAGGGTTACTATTATTGGGTATCTATAAATTATAAAAAAAAATTATACTTTCTATTATTATTTTTAAAATTTTTAGTAATTTATAGTACATATTATATATTTATATTTAATTAAAATTATATTATAAATATATATATATATATATTATTGTGGGCTCCTTTTTACTCACCCGGCCTTTTAATTAGGATTGACCGCTTAAGAATTATGGATCACAAATCAAATTTTAATTTTTTTTTTCTGACTTCAATGAATTGTGGGGTTATGACTTCCATTAGGGGCAAACCTCTAATGTTAATTACCCTGGATATTATCACAAAAGCTTCCGATTAAGAAATAAGTGTGAACAAGGAAACAAATTGTGACGAATAAATTTTATTCATTTCAATAAACATGAATTCATTGACTTCATTGAGAGTACATAGGGATTTGAAATTTGATCAACTTAACGCAACAGTCATTGTAGCATTTCATCTCCTTCCGACTATTTCGCCAAAAAACGCACTTTGTTGACTTTTGATCTTCGTCAAACTTTGCATCTTGAACATGATTTAGAAACTTGTGAACTTATGTCTTAGATATTTGAATTTGCATCTTGGACTTGATTTGGAACTTGATTTGACCTTTCATAAACTTCAGCTTTTAGGCTTTTAAAACTTTTTGCAACTTGTGAACTTTTCAGCTCTTTAACATTTAAAACTGTTGAGCTCATTTGTCGATTCATTTGAAACTCAGATCTTGGACATTTGAATTTACAATTTTGATTTTATTTGGAACTTGATTTGATTTTTCATAAGTTTCGGCTTTAAGGCTTGTGAAACTTTTTGCAACTTGTGAACTCTTCAACGCTTTAACATTATGGTTGTTGAGCTCATTTGTTGATTCATTTGAAACTTGGACATTTGATTTTGCATCTTAAATTTAATTTGGATTTCAAGCTTTGGATTCTCTATGTTGATGAATCACAAACTTGGTTTAACTTTCCAAAAGCTTCGGATGTCATGCTTGTGAAGCTTTTTTGCAATTTGTGAACTCTTCAACGTTTTAACCTTGAGGTTGTTGAGCTCATTTGTTGATTTGTTTGAAACTTGAGTCTTATATATTTTCAGTTTGCATCTTGGACATTTGATTTTGCATCTTGGATTTGATTGGGATGTTGAGTTGTGGATTCTTTATGTTGAAAAATCACCAACTTGATTTTACATGATTTGACTTTTTATAAGTTTCAGTTTTTATTCTTGTTAAATTTTTTTGGAACTTGTGAACTCTTCAATGCTTTAGCCTTGAGGTTGTTGAGCTCATTTGCTAGTTCAGTTGAAACTCAGATCTTGGACATTTGAATTTATAATTTTGATTTTTATTTGGAACTTGATTTGATTTTTCATAAGGTTCGGCTTTCATGCTTGTGAAGCTTTTTTACAACTTGTGAATTCTTCAACGCTTTATCCTTCAGGTTGTTGAGCTCATTTGTTGATTCATTTAAAACTTGGACATTTCATTTTGCATCTTAAATTTAATTTGGATTTCAAGCTGTGGATTCTCTATGCTGAGGGCTCACAAACTTGACTTGACTTTCCATAAGCTTCGGCTGTTATGCTTGTAAAGCTTTTTTATAATTTACAAACTCTTCAACACTTTAACCTTGAGGTCGTTGAGCTCATTTGTTGATTTGTTTGAAACTTGGTATCTTGGACATTAAATTTGCATTTTTATTTGATTTGGAACTTGATTTGACTTTTCATATGTTTTGGCTTTCATGCTTGTGAAACTTTTTTCAACTTATGACTCTTCAATAGTTTAGCTTTGAGGTTGTTGAGCTCTTGAGTCTTGGATATTTTGAGTTTGACTTGAATTTGATTTGAATTTCAAGTTATGGATTCTCTATCACAAACTCGATTCTAATCTTCAAAAGCTTCGGCTTCCATTGCTTGTGAAACTTTCTTCATGTCTTCACTTATGAAACTCTTCGAGTCTTGTCTTCTGATGTCTTGAAACTACTGAGTTCATTTGTCGATTCATTTTATTTTTTTATTATTGTTTTTTTAGTAATGCCTTGATTTTGATTTGATTTTCTTTTTTTTTTTAGAACGCTTGCTTTTGAAGGTTTTGAAATTTCTTCATCACTCCTAAGAGAGTCAATGGCCTCAAACAGGGTCCATGAGCTCAAAGAGAGTTTGAAGGGTTTTGAAATTTTCTTATCACTCCTAAAAGAGTCAATGGTCTCAAACAGGGTCCATGAGTTCAAAGAGAGTTTTAAAAGGATCTTAAAATTTTCTCATCACTCCTAAGAGAGTCAATGCCCTCAAACAGTGTCCATGAGCTCAAAGAGAGTTTAGAAAAGGTCTTGGAATTTCCTCATCACTCCTAAGAGAGTCAATGGCCTCAAAATGGGTCTATGAGTTCAAAGAGAGTTTTAAAAGGATCTTGGAATTTCCTCATCACTCCTAAGAGAGTCAATGGCCTCAAACATGGTCTATGAGCTCAAAGAGAGTTTTAAAAGGATCTTAGAATTTTCTCATCACTCCTAAGTGAGTCATTGGCCTCAAACAGGGTCAATGAGTTCAAATAGAGTTTCAAGGGTTTTGAAATTTTCTCATCACTCCTAAGAGAGTTAGTGACCTCAAATAGGGTCAATAAGTTCAAAGAGAGTTTCAAGAGTCTTCAACAGCCCATCTGCTTCCATGACTGTCAAGAGACAATGGAGAGACCCCCACGAGGAGAGCAATCACTATGCATTCCTTACAGTGAGCTTAAAGGAGGTCTTATGAAATTACCAAAATACCCCTTATTTTTACTAAAACCCTTTTTTTCCTTTTTTTTTGCATTTAGACCCCCTAACTTTTCATTTTTTTACTTTTTATAAAATTTTACAAATAAACCCCAAAACTTTCACATTTTCATATTTTCCATGGCTTTTGCAGTTAAACCCTTGAGCTATCATATTTTCGCACATTTTCACAATTTTGCATATGTGTCCTTAAATATTTCATTTCTTGTTTTTATATTTCTCCATAGATTTTGCAATTACAAAATTTTTGCCGAATTTTATAACGGAGCCCCTTCTTTTTTCCTTTTTTATTTTTTAACAAAAATCAAAATATCGAAAGATAACATTCTGTCTCAGATTACATCGAAATATTAGCCAAATCTAAAGGCCAAGGCATGAGATGGGGGCTAGCATGTAATTCACAAAGGTATGCTACCATGATATACAATTCGTTACTCATTTGATTAAGGAGTGCATAGTTCATAAAACAATCCAAGGGGCGGGTTTTACCATGACAAAGATTAAGACGGGAATAAATGAGTAAAATAAAAGCATAGGTAATGAAGATTTTTGTTTTGTAAAAATAAAATCCAGACATCTTGCATGGATGCATTAGAACATATTTTCTTGCATGGAATTTCATAAGAATATCTACCTCTTTGAAACTATAGGCACTTAACGAACCTCTTAAGGCATACCTCGAGATTTGTGCTAAAAACCAAGGGTGGGTCCCACTATGGGAAAGATGCACATGGATGGTTGAACATGGTATTGTGGGATCAGAGAGTGCTTCACTGCCCCGGTGTGGTGAGGGAAAGGCCGATGAAGATAACAATTATGAAAATGGAGTTAACGTTGACCAGGCCATCCAAAGTTGTGATGTGGATGCTTATGGTTGATGGAGTACAGATCCATATAGTGGAGGGATCAGCATTGACGTCCTTGTCATCTAGATCTGAGTTGTCCAAGAATGGAGCTGGAAGAAAAACGAGAGAGAAAGAGACCAGCTTGATATGACAAAAGAAAGAACGAAAATATGCTTCTTTTTCATGCATTGCTACGTGCATCAAAACCAATTCCCTTCCCTGGGTCCCACCATCATAAGAGATGGTCCCCTTAATGATCATTCTTCTTCTCCTTTTCTATTTCTTCTTCTCTCTCTTATCTGTCTCTGATGTGGAAATTGTCAAAAAGCACCTTGTAAGTTTTTGATACTTGAAAAAACAGCCCCGTTAGTTTTGCACTCCTCAAAACCCCTTCCTTTTTGAATACTGATGATTTTTTTAAACCCCCAAACATCTAATAGTGATTGATAGAGTTAATTTGGAATTTTTGGACGAAATTGTCGCTGCGTGGGAAGTTATGGCAAGTGTGACGGGGTTTGACTATAATGCCCTTGGAGTACTGATGAGTTTCATTTGAAAATGAAAGCTTCATTTAAAATATGAGGTATGAGGTTCGTTTAAAAAAATGAGTTTTCTATTTAAAAAATGAGGTTTTCTATTTAAAAATGAGTTTTTGTTTAAAAATTGAGTTTTTCTGTTTAAGAAATGAGTTTTTACATTTAAGAAAAGAGGTTTCGTTTAAAAAAATGAGGTCTACGTTTAAGAAATGAGTTTTACATTTTAAGAAATGAGGGTTTTTGTTTAAAAAAATGAGGGTCTACGTTTAAGAAATGAGTTTTTGTGGTGTATTTATCACTCCCAAAATCTCTTTATTGCAGGTTGAGTGAGCCCGATGAGACAAGCATACGGCTCACAATCACGATCGCGTTGCATGAAAAAAATGGGATTTCATGTTCGAGAGAAAAGGTGCGACCTTTCGATGCCTTCGCTCGACTGACGAGGGAGCATCGCGGTCTTCCCGGGTCGGCGGCGAAGAAGATGAAAGAGATGAGGGTCGACGGCGGGGAAGGCGATGAAGGCGAAGGCGAAGGCGGCGAGATCGAACCCTCATCGGCTCAGCTTCCTCCCTCAGTTCCTGTCACCGACTTAGGCGCCATGGATCGAGACCGGGAATGATCCCTAACCCTAACCCTATTTGCTATCCATGTTGCGGTCTCCATGATCGAGAATGGTTCCGTTCAAGTTCGACCGCGTCTTGTCCAGAGCGTCGCCGCGAAGACCTCACCACTCCGACCGCAGAGGAGCGTCATGACCGGGATCGCCAGCGCCAGATAAAGATTTCTCCTTTAAGACCCCATGAGCGAGGCCACGCCGAGATCGCTCGCGGGGATCCGGAGCTCGGCACTCAGCGTTCGTGCGAGATCGTGACGATGAGATACTCGATGTCCCTACTCGATGAGGGTCTACTGTTTAAAAATAAGCTCTCTGTTTAAGAAATGAGTTCGTTTAGAAATGAGCTCTGTTTTAAGAAATGAGTTCTCTGTTTATATGCTTGTTTGTCTTTGTTTAACTATCGATGTTTACGTTTTAATATATTGCGTTTACGTTTAAAAAGTGCTTAAATATCGTTGTTTCTATTTAAATATGTCGAGTCGCAACCTTTCGATGCCTTCAGCTCGACGACGAGGAGCATCGCGGTCTTCCCGAGGTCGGCGGCGAAGAAGATGAAAAGAGATGAGGTCGACGACGGGGAAAAGGCGATGAAGATGAAGGCGAAGGCGGCGAGATCGAACCCTCGTCGGCGACCGCTTCCTCCCTCCGTTCCGTCGCGCGACTTAGGGCGCCATGGATCGAACCCGGAATGATCCCTAACCCCTAACCCTATTGCTATCCATGTTGCGGTCTCGCGATCGAGAATAGTTCAGATTCGAGTTCGACCCAGTCTTATCAAGGCGTCGCCAGAAGACCTCACCACTCCAGGCCGTAGGGAACGTCGCCAGATCGGATCGCTCGCCTTGATAAAGATTTCTCCTTTAAGACCCCACGTGAGCGTACCACGCCGAGATCGCTCGCTCGGGATCTGGAGCTCGGCGCTCAGCGTTCGCGCGAGATCGGTGACGATGAGATACTCGATGTCCCTACTCGATGAGGGTTTCTGTTTAAAAAATGAGGTCTTTGTTTAAAAAAATAAGCTCTCTGTTTAAGAAATGAGTTCTCTGTTTATATGCTTGTTTGTGCTTTGTTTAACTATCGATGTTTCGTTTTAATATATTGCGTTTACGTTTAAAAAAAGTGCTTAAATATCGTTGTTTCTATTTAAATATGTACAGTGGCCAAGATTAATTGGTTTTATATCCAGGATTAATTTATCATGTAAATATTTGTTTTTCTGTTTAAATATTAATGTTTTTTTTAAAAAATGAGTTTTATGTTTAAAAAAATGAGGTTTTACGTTTTAAGAAATGAGCTCTGTTTAGAAATGAGTTATGTTTTAAAAAATGAAATCTCTGCATTTAAGAAATGAGTACGTCAAAAGGAATGCAAAAAGAATGAAAAAAATGTATGCAAAAGGTTTAAGAGCTGATGATGGAATTTCATAATCAGGGGGTAAAAAGGAGGTGAAACAATAAAGGAAGGGTTATGCGAGGGTATGCAAAAACTCACGAGGGAGCTGTTTGGGAAGTTTTGAAATTATCGAGAGGGTAGATAGAATTTTCCTGTTGTTCCCAATATCAGAAATCTAAAATTTGAATTTTTGATTTTAAAAATTTTGAATTATTTTATCCCTACCTCTCATTCAGTGCACATCTTTTTCATATATTTTATTATTTTTATTATTATTATTATTTATTTATTTATATCATTATCTAATCAAATTTTTTTATTTGATACTCAAATTTAATTTAATTTAATCCTTCCTGTAAATTTTTCCCCGAGCATAGATAAGCCCTTCTTTATATCTAAACATGGATCATTATCCATCAAATTTTTATTTAAAAACTCAAATTTAATTTTTATTTAAGTAAAAAAATAATGATTGAAATTTTATTCAAATTAAAAACTCCTCTTTTTCTATATAAACAATTATTTATAATTGAGTTAACCTCAATTCAACTATTACTCGTGATCTAGGAGTTTTCTTGGGTTTTTCTCGAGTCAACTACCCCCAATCAGGTTTCAAAAATATTAAATTGAAATCCAACAACTGATTGGGGGTTTCAAAATATTAAATTGAAATCCAACAACTGATTGGGGTTTCAAAATATTAAATTGAATACACTTCTTAGGAGCAGATTGAATTATATACATGTGTGTGCACTATTAATTTAATACAATCAACTATCTAGTTTCAACATAGGAGAAAAGTATATTTAAAAAATCTTTATACCTTTCTGTTGGCGTCAGAATTTTTAGATTTAATTAATTGAAAAATAAATCAGGTGTTTATTTTGAAATATTCAAACATTTATCAAAATATTTTTCAAATTTGATTTTAATTTGCCTTAAGAGTAAATGCAATCCCTAATATTAATAATAGTGAGTAATTATCCACTTTTGTTGTGTGGCACATACTTGTCAAAAACTGTTGGGCAGGAAAGTATATAAGCAGGCGTCCATCTGGAGAAAATAGGTCTTAAATGAAGAAATAGATATATTTTTATCTTTTTATATATAAAAATCAAATGTTTTAACCTTTGCTCAAGCAGATGGCACCCATTTCTCACTTTCATTCATCAACATGAAACACTCTGAACCAAAAAGTTTCAATTGCTGCCTTTTTGTTTCAGGGTGATAGAATAT
>NC_052487.1:16974185-16990577 GCF_009730915.1 Dioscorea cayenensis subsp. rotundata | reverse complement strand
GAGATGCTACGGTTCGGGTGCCGTTGTTTTTCTTGGAGTTTCAGAAAAGGAACCTTCAAAGACTATGGGTGAACCCGCTTAAAGACTGCGTAGTGTACTAGGGTTGGCGGAAAAGTGAAGACCAGGAGCAAAGGAAGAAGATTGAAGAAGAAATGATGGGTCCAGACCTCACTACTATCTTAGAATGATTGCAATATCAACGTGTCGAGAGTACTCAGGTGAGGAATTGCAGCGAGAAGTCAAGTTTCTTTTAATGATGTGGCAAGAGACAATATAATTCCATTGAGGGTGGTCCTCCATATTTTGTTAGGATCTGTGTGTTTACTGTGTAAGTTTAACATTGCTCGACAAATCGCTATTGTTGACCGGTAATATGTAACGATCTCGAATGTGCATATATCAATTTAGATCGACAGTGTCAATTATTCAACCAGATGAATAGGAATGATTGTCATGCTAATCTGGCGTTTAGGCTATTTGGAGAAATGGTCCCACTTGGCTATACACCATAAAGCATGATCATTATAACAATTTGCTCCTTATGTTCTCGACAGAGGAGAGTTTGCAGGCAGCTCACAAAATCTTCAACATGATGCTAATAATGCCGATGATGATGATGATGCTTTGATGACAATGATGATGTTAATGATGATGCTTTGATAACGATGATGATGGTGATGGTTCTTAAAAAAATGTGCATGCAAATTCACAGGCATAATATATATATATATATATAGTAAGAAAGCATGCATGTGCATGAGATGAAAAGTAAAAAAATAATAATAACAAAAAGAATGAGGAAACATGCATATGTGCATGATATAAAAAAATGAAGTAATGAGAAGCATGCAAAACAAAAAAAGAAGAATAAAAAAATAAAATAATAATAATAATAATGAGAAGCACATGGGCCACCATGAAGAGATATACATGGCATAGTAAATTAAAAAAAATGATGATGAGGACCGAGAAGCATGTACGTATGTGTGGAAAAAAAAAGGGCATGCATGCGTGCATAAAATTTTAAAATAATATAAATATAAAAAATAATAATAATAAGATTTGAGAAAGTTACGTTCACGTGAATGAGATGAAAAATAACAAAAAAAAAGTATGCAATAAAAATAAATAATAAATAAATATAAATTATGGGTCCCATTATATGGGTGAAGAGATACATTATGGAGCTTAGTTTAAGAAATAATGAGATATATGCATGCACATATATAAATTCAAAGTGCATAGTCACCATAAGAAGGATCGACATAAGAAGTGATATATATATCAAGTGTAGATTTGAACAACATTTCTTTCGATCCAGAAAGAACACCATGTAGTTAGTCACAACGATTAAAATTCATGTCCCAAACCAATGATATAAATTTCAAAGGAGCAACAGATGTATATCGACATACCAGCCTAGCCAAGTATGTAAACAAGTAATAAGGCAAAGGCAAGGGCTGACTTATTCATTTCCCAAAACTAAGTAAAAATTATAATTTTTAAGTGCCATTACAAATATTTATTTGAACGGCACGAGGCACGCTACTTGGTGACAAGGCATGCGCTGCAAATAAGTTACATGGAGAGACATAAAAAGAGAAAATTATATGAATAAGGAGCAATATATATAATAAATACCAAAATTTATAATTGCAAATTTTCTTGCCCTTTACTTGTAATTTTCGCCTTAATCGGAGGTCCCCAAGATGGGGTTATCTCGGTAATTAATAATAGGTGCCTCGTTCCTTACAGACCCAGGCATAAGAAACCCACCAAACAAATACGAGCATTCATGCTCGGCCGTGTCGTCTGCCTTCACGGCACATGCCGACGTGAAGTTTTTCGATCCCACACTTGTTGGCTATGTTCAGAATTTGCATGAAAATAAAGTGACAACGTGCATGTGACTACAGTGCATGAGTGTTGGATCCACTCAAAGGCTCTATTCTAAAGACAAAATAGGTTACTTTTATTGTTGATAGCTTAGCCTGTCAAGTTGGTCTAGCTAATTTACTTTATTTGTTGTCATGTTATATTTTGCTAGTTGTTATGTTGAGTTTAGTTAAGCATATAAGACTTGCATTTGAATAATGGAAGTAGCTGTGAGAGAATCTGGTTCTCCAACCATTGTAAAACTTCAATGAGTCTTACTTTATCAATATTATTCTCTTCCTGAGTTTTATTATGTCTTGCATCTTCTCGGGAGACACTACCTCACCAGACACCTTGCTGTGGTGGTGGTATCGAGACCATGTGCCCAGTCCACTTCTCTCCTCAAGATGTCCACCATCGGCGATTAGGAGTTCCTACATGCAAACACCACTTCACTTTTCTTTCAGCGGTGGCTTCAGCAATCTTGGAATCCTTGAAGGCGCTGAACTCTCTTTGGTTTCAAAAGACCTTTGGGGTCTTATTTAGAAGGGATACAACAAAGATGAGACAAATGAGCATCGATACGCCCGAATGGAAAAGTTAAGAAAATGCCAAATCTTTGGCACTCCTTATGATACCAGCCATTGGGTGGGAAGATCCTCATCAAGATTTCTCAAACCAAAAATGCAGGCAATGGGACATCTGAGGAGTATCAAAGGCTGGTGTCAAGAGTTCGAATCAAAAGCTGTATGCTTTACCAACGAGAGTAGAGAACCATTCGCGATGGCGAGATGGTGACGATTTCTTAATCCACAATTATGTGAGCAGTACACTCTCACGATGTTCCATATTCCATGTGAGCACTTGGTGAGGTAGCTCACTTGACAATGCTCGTAGTGAGGGAAGATATTAAAGTCCTCTCCCAAATTTTTCCACTAGTGTCCTCACTAGCTGATAGGCCGTGATGTCTCCAAACCCGAGTGTTGAAGACTGGGAGAGTGCACTAGTTTTAGAGATAGAGCAAAAGGAAGATGGAGAGGAAGAAGTCAAGATGCGAGAGTTTTAAATGATTCAAGCAATGAGCTTAGATTCAACTTAGAAAATAAATCAAACAAGTCTCATATACACACGCTACACGTAGTAAGTATAAAACATATGGGTATCACAAGTCAGCAATGTTAGGCATACACAGAGAAGGAGAAGGCGACCAAACGTGGATTTGAAACCCGGTAGCAGCAAACTCACCCCTCGGACACAAACGCCATCTCTTCATGGCTATTGGAGAGACACTTGAAAGAATTGAAGATGTATAGTTGGTCGACAATGGTTGTTCGAACCGCATGACGAGTGATAGAAGCCTATTTCAAGATTTTGAATAGTTTGTGTAGCAAATTATTCATCTTGGTGATGATTGGGAGCTTGAAGTGGCTGGTGTTGGGACGATTGTTTTACACACAAGTTCCAAGAAGGCTCGAACACTAAGAGATGTGCAATATGTTTCACTACTTGCTCACAATTTACTAAGTGTTGCAGATCTTCTCAAGATCGGATTTAATGTGAATTTTGCTGTTAATGAATGTGTAATCAGAGAGAGAAACACCAACACTCTTGTGGCTCGAGTGAAGATAACAACAAATGAATTGTTCCCTTTAGTGGTCAATAAGGTGGTCGAGGCCCAAGTAGTACATGGGGGAGATAAAAATTCCATGCTCCAGCATAGGAGGTATAACCATCTAAATTCTCAAAATTTGCAACTTCTGTCATAATGAAATTATGGTCTAGGATCGCCGTCCATCTTCCTGGCAACCTCATGTGAAGCTTGTGCTCTAGGGAAGCATACTAAGTTACCCTTCTCTAACAAAGGAGCAAGACATACCTTTTTTACCTTTTCAACTACTCCATGAGGATCTTTGTGGTCCAATGCAGACCCTGACACTAGGTGGAAGTATGTATATTTTCATGTTGATAGATTATTGCACCCTCTACAGTTGGATATATTTTCTCCAATCTAAAGATCAAGCCTTGGATCGATTCCGAATCTTCAAGGAGCTGGTTGAAACCCAGTATAATCTCAAGATTAAAGTATCACACACCGACAGAGGGGGTGAGTTCTTATTAAACAACTTTAAGTTGTACTGTGAAGACAATAGAATTTAGCGTCAGCTCACCACTCCCTACATCTTGGAGCTCAACGGCATGGCCAAATGCAAGAATAGGACGGTTGTCGAAATGACGAGGTGTTTGATGCATGAAATGAAGGTTCCCACATCATGTGGCCCGAGGCAGCGTCCACAGCTGTGTAGCAGCTCAATAGATCTCCAAGTCGAGCTTTTTAGATAAAACTCCATATGAGCCTCTCATAGGTATGAAGCCTTCTATTTCACACTTGCACACCTTCAGGTGCATTGCCTTTACTTTCACTAATCCACAGCTTTGAAGGAAACTCAATCCCAAGTTAAAAAAAGACTTGTCTTCATCGGCTACAGTGATGAGTCGAAGGGTTACAAGCTGTACAATCCACTCACAGGCAAGGTAACCATTAGCCGAGATATTATTTTCCATGAAGAGAAGGAATGGGGTTGGACCGATATCTCAGGAACTTCATCAAACATTGAAGCTTGTGGTTTAAAAACAATTCCACTAGCTTCTACATCAGAGTTTGAAGTAGGTGTAACCATTGAATTTGAAGAATATGCACAACCTCAGGTTGCCAAATACAAGACCTTGGAAGAGCTATAAAATACATATTCCTTAGCATTAACTGCTTCAGATCCTCATTCATATGTTGATGCAGCAAAGGAGAGTAAGTGAAAGTTGGCAATGGATCATGAAATGGAATGCATCCAAAAGAACAGCACCTGGACACTCACCCATCTACCAGTTGGGAAACATCCCGTAGGCTTGAAATGGGTTTATAAATCCAAGTATCAAATTGACAGGTCTCTTCTCAAAAGAAAAGCACGTTTAGTGGCCAAGGGATATTTACAGAAGCCTGGAATAGATTTTGAGGAGGTGTTCTCACTGGTAGCGAGAATGGAGTTAGTCCAAGTCCTCCTTGCCATCACAGCACTGAACAAGTGCCCTTTTCTTCAACTTGATTTTTAGTATGTCTTTCTCAATGGTGACTTAACTAAAGAGGTATATATTTGTCAACCTAAAGGTTATATTATTCCAGGGAAAAAAGAGCTGGTTTACAAGCTCAACAAGGCTCTTTGTGGGTTGTACCAAGCTACCAGGGCTTAGTATGCAAGAATAGATCATCATTTCTTAAGCCCATGATTCCAAAGAAGCAATTGTGAATCAATTGTCTACACAAAGAAGTCAAGAGATGATACCTTGCTGTTGTGTTTATATGTAGATGACATTATTTACACAAGTTCAAGTCTTGTTTTATTGTCAGAGTTTAAGGACATGATGTCCACTTTTGAGATGTCAGACTTGGGAGTTCACAGGTATTTTCTCGGGCTAGAGGTAAAGCAAGAACAAGGCAAAATTCATGTATGCCAACAACACTATGCTTTGAGCTATTGAAATGAGCTGGCATGTTGAATCGCAAGAGTCTCACCACACCAATAAATGTCAATGAAAAGCTTCAGCTTGAAGATGGCTCAGGGAAAACAAACGGAATAAGATTCAGATAAGTTGTTGGAGGATTACTTTATCTCACTCACACAAGGCTAGACTTGGTATTTGCTATTGGCTTGTTATCTAGGTATCTTCACAACCTATCAAGGCATCATATGGCCGCTGTGAAGAGGATTCTCCATTATGTTGCAGGAACAATAGACTTTAGACTCCAATACCATCATGTTGGAATTCAAACTCATTGGCCATGTGGATAGCGACTGGGTCGGGTCCTTAGATGATAGAAAGAGTACAATAGGATGGGTCTTTAATTTGGGCTCAGGAGCTGTTTCTTGGAGTTTGAAGAAGTAGGAGATAGCGGCCTTATCGAGCACCAAAGCTGAAAACGTGGTTGTTACCTCAGCATCATGGGAAGGAGTTTGAATACGCAGGCTATTAGAAGACTTGGGAGTTTATTAAAGCTCTGTAACTATCTTGTTTTGTGACAACAAATCTAATATCTCCATTGCCAAAAACCCAGGCATGCATGGGTGCACCAAACGTATTGAATTATGTTATCATTTCATTCAAAATCTAATCACTGATGAAGTGATTCAACTGGTTCATTACAATAGCAAAGAGCAAACAACTGATATATTAACAAAGGGATTGTCAATTGGCAAGCATGAATTCTTCAGGGTGAAGCTTGGTATGGTGAAGCTCTAAACAAGGAGGAGTGTTGGCTATGTTCAGAGTTTGCATGAAAAAAAAGTGACAACGTGCATATGACTATAGTGCAGGAGTGTTGGAGCCAGTCAAAGGCTCTAATATGAAGTCAAAGCAAGTTACTTTTATTGTTGATAGCTTAGCTTTTATCTTTTTAGCTATTAAGTTGGTCTAGATAGTTTACTTTATATGATGTCATGTTATATTTTGCTAATTGTCATGTTGTGTTTGGTTAAGCATTTGAGCCTTGCATTTGAATAATAGAAGTAGCTACATTGTTGTGAGTGAAGAGAGAATATGGTTGTCCAACCATTGTAAAACTTCAATGAGTGTTACTTTATCAATATTATTCTCTTCCTGAGTTTTATCATATCTTGCTTCTTCTCAGAAGAAAACCACCACCTTGTCAAATTTCAACATAACTTGGGTATCTGAAGTTGATGATGTGGGCCAGATAAACTCTTTGTAAATAAATTAGCCAATTGTTTCTTTGATGGCACATGGTGTACACTAATTAGACCATTTTGTAATTGTGCTCTGACATAATGATAGTCTATTTCTATATGTTTTGTTCTCTTATGAAACACTGGATTTTTGGCTATATAAGTTGCAGTTTATTGTCACATTTCAATGGAATTGTAGTGACATTTGGCATTGTTAATTCATGAAACAACCTAGCTAATCAAGCTAATTCAATACAAACTCTTCTCATTGATCTATATTCAATTTCAGTTGATGACAGAGCAATAGATGTTGCTTCATAGATCTCTAAGACAAAGAAGAACCCCCAAGTGATATATAACATAGATAGCATTGTGTTAAGGGCAAGAAGCCCAATCTGAATCACAATATGTAGTAAGTTTATAGCTTGGTTCTACATTCACTAGTATACCTTGTGTTGGATTGAATCCAATATATTTGAGTGTATGCTTCGTTACTTCCATATGAACTTATCTTAATAAAGCCATAAATTAACTCAAATATTGTATAGAAAATGCTATGAGTCAAATAGATTAGTTTACTAATTAAATGTCTATAAGCTGTTGGATCGTCAAGAAGAGAACCATCATCAATACTTAGTTTTATACCAGCTGGTAAGGGACTTTGAAAAAGCTTTGAGATTGTTACAGTTAAATTATGCAAGTAAATTCAAAGCAAATTTCTAGTGTGTTAAAAGAATACGATCTAGCTTTCTAATGACTTTAATGCCTAAGAGATAATGTAAGTCTCAAAGATCTTTAATTTTGAATTGAGTATCAAGAAAAATCTTTAGTGACTTAATTTCTTCTGTATTTGTCCTTGTTACTAGCATATCATCTACATATACTGCTAGAAATGCCACCAAATATCATGTTCTTTTAGAGAGTGAAGAATAATCATTCTTCGAATTTTTATACCCTTTTGATTTTTAAGCATTTGACAGTTTGACTACCATTGCCTTGAAGCTTGTTGGAGACCATATAATGATTTGTTTAGTTTACAAACATAACTTAGATCTGCTATACATGGGCCTTATGGAATTTTCATATAAATTTCCTCATGAAGGCCTCTATGTAAGAAAGCATTATTAACATCTAATTGAAAAAAATGTCATTTTCTTTTCATTGCAATTGCTATCAAACACCTTATTGTTGTTATTTTCACTACTGGTGAAAATGTTTCTGTGTAATCAATCCCTCCTCTATGTGTAAAGCCTCTCACTAACAACCTTGCTTTGCATCTCTCAATTGATCCATTAGCTTTATCTTTAATTTTGTATACCCATTTACAATTACACAGTTCTTACCTTAGGCCAATTTCCATGTTTAATTAACTGTTAAAGCATCAAACTTTCTTTGTGTTAGAATTATTACCTCTTCATATGATGTAGGTTCATGCGTTTTAGTAATAGTAGTAAGCATTTTTTGGTTGTTTGTGTTCAGGGTGTTAAAAACAAATATGTTCGGGTATATTTAATTGTGTTTTGAATTCTGGAGGAGACCCGTTGTTTCTCTTCTTTTTTTTGTTTTTTTTGTTCCACATCTAGTGGACTGGCTTTTGTTATTTGTACTTTGGTATTTCTCTTTTATTAATGCATGTGGTATATCCATTTCTTCTTCAAAAAAATAAAAATAAATAAATAAATAAAAATACAAGAGCAATGCAGAAATGAAGTATCTGAAGATGCATCTATAGTGACATTATTACAGACATAGTCTTGCAAATAAGTTGGTTTAGATCGAGCTCTTATTATTTTTCTTTGAGCAGGAATTGAATCAATGGAAGAGAATTTTTAATTTGTGGAGCTGATGAAAAAAATAGATGGATTGGAATCAATGGATGCATTTGGTATGTGATGAGGTAGGCACTGGCATAACAAAATTTTCTAAACTTGAAGAAGAGTAAAAAGAAAATATAGATTCATTAAACATAACATTTCTGGAAATGTGCAACTTTTGTGTTTTAAGTTCCAAAAGTAAATATGCTTTCTTTCCAAGAGGATATCCTATGAAAACACGAGGGATTGCTCTTGTTTGAAATTTGTCTAAATGTTTTTCAATGGGTGACGTATAACATAAGCAACCAAACTCCTTAAATATTTATAATCTGGGCCAATACCAAATAATATTTCATAAGGTGTTTTATTATATAAAAATTCAAAAGAAACCTTTTTATTAAATAGATAGCTGTCAATACACACTTTCCTAAATATTTCAAAGGTAAATAAATTGGATTGAAATAATAATGCTATAGAGGTTTCAAGGTATTTTTTTTCTACAACTTGATTCTATTGTGGAGTGTAGGGGTGGCAAAAATTCGGGTCCGGACAAAACCGGGTCCGGACAACTACTAATATAAATAGAAAAACTTGTGTCCGGACCGGCCGGGTTTTGAAATCCGGACAAACTTAGCATGTCAAAACCCGGTTTATTTTAAAAGCCGGGTTGTCAGATGTCCAAATTTGTCCGAATTCTATAAAAGCTATTTTTAAGTTCACTCAAATATTAAATTATACAAAAATAATTTAATTCACATTAAATGCAAAAAAAAACATCAATAATCCAAAACTCAACTCAAATTATAGCAAAAAATCTAAGTCTTAATAGAAAAAAACAATATATGTTTAAAGTTTTTTTAGAAGAATGAAACTTTAAAACAAATGACGCTAGGGTTGTGAGAACTTTTAAAGTTTTAGGGGTTAAAAAGTAGGTTGTCCGAATTTCATGTCGGGACCCTGCCCGGATTTAAATCCGGACAACTGAGCCCATGTCCCGGACCCGACCCGCGATTTTGCAAAACTTTTATGTCCAAACCCCTTTTTATTCGGGTCGGACAAAACCGGATCCCGATGGTCCCGGACAGATTATTGCCACCCCTAGTGGAGTGTAAGCACATGTTGTTTGATGAAATATTTTTTTAGCAAAAAAAAAAATAAAAAATTGCTCGCCTTCTGCCCCTTGAAAAATGCAGTACATTACCTCATTCAGTTGTTTAGAATGAGAATATCATATTCTAAGAATGTATTAACTTACCCAATGCCATTTAAAGAAGTGGTGATCTCACATTTATCAAGGGAATGAGATGTTTTTTTTTTTCCCTTTCTAGCTTGAATTCAATATGATTCCAAAATAATAATTTTTAAAAATTTCAAAAATAAATTTTTTTTTAAATATTTCGTTGAAGATAGAAGATATTAAACCTTTTTTAAATATTAAATAATTAATTTTTTGGTTGGAGGAAAAAAAAATATTTTTATTTTAAATAATTAAATTTGATTCAATTATTATTTTTAGAATTAAGTTATTTAAAATTTATATATTTATAAAAAATAAATATTTTAATATTAAAATTTACTTTGTCAATAATAATAAATATTTATTATTAAATAATTTTCAATAAAATATTTATATTAGTAAATATTATAATTTTTAATTTATTTAGGAACCATTAGCCCACTCCCATGGTTGCAACTGAGATGTATCAAATTTGAGCCTCTTAGATTACAATTAATTTTATTTAACTCCCCTGGTTCTATGCAAATAAACCACTAGTTCTCCCTCCAGAGTTGCATGACGGGGGGCTTATCTTTAGGAGGTCAGATACATTTTCATCTCGGCTTGTCTTTTTTCTTTGTTGTTTGTCGATTTTGTCAAAAAAATTAAAAAAAAAAACTTTAATTTATTTCACATCTAAAATTATAATTGATAATATAAAATTTATACTTAGCTGAACCAATAACATTACATTCTAATCACATTTTGCAAAGATAATGTAAAGTTGAGGACTCAAAATTGCATTTATTCCTTATATAAATTCCTTCAATTTAATAATTTTTCACTTTCACCCTTCCATTTATTTTCTCTCAAATTAAGGCACCGTAAAAAAGCCAGAACCTGCCAAGCAGTTAAAAGAGCTACGCATTCCCTTCTCCATCGCGGAGGTTGGTGGCGTCGTCTCCGTGCGCCTTCGTTCCTCTCCGATTTCTTCATCTCGTTTTCCCTTGCAAAACCCTAGCTTGTGGTACGTCAATTCGTCTTCTTGCATCTCGAATTCATGCCTCTGATCCAAGTCTTGGAATGACGTCTCCTTCCCTTCCCCTAATTCCTCCTTTCCGTGATGTTTTTTCAATCGAGAAACTGATTCTTGTATTGTTATTGTACGCACAGAGGCTTTCTTTTCGTGGTGTTCTTTCTTAATTCTATTAATTCTAGGTTGTTTTTACTTAAATTTTATTGATTTTTTTTTTTCTCTGAGGGTTTAAGGTTTATTAGGATTGGAAATTCATTGTGTCTTGTGAGGAGAGGGATTTCATTAGGTGATTTAGTTGTCCTGTGCGTTTCTTGTTGCTAGAAGTGCCTTTATTTTTGTTATTCATTTTTTTTTTTATTGGTTTCTTTTTTTGTAATTGCTTGAATGGTTGGTTGCTGCTGATTATGTTTTTTTTGGTCTTCCTTGCTTTGCCACAGGTGAATATTTTGCGCTTTCAAAGCCTGATCAGCAGTGAATGAATAATTACCATGAGGTAATCTTCTTCTTCTTATTTTTTTTTACTTTATGCTCTGAGAGGGATATTCATAACTGAATTTTGGTTTCAGTATAGAGCAATGTGGTTATGACTGGCTCCCTTTACTCTGGTGTTTGAAATTTCACTTTAATTGGAGGATCATCTAAAAAATTGAAAGCTGTACCTTTCTGGAAGTGCTTTTCAGTTTGCTACTTAGTGTGGTTGGATATTTAAATTATTGGACATACTTTCTTGCACTATGCCCGCTATACAAAGGCTATATGAAGCCTGCAAGGTGTCATTTTCTCCCAGTGGTCCAGTGTCAGCTGAAGCTCTTGAAAATGTTTGTGCTATGTTAGGTAAGATGGAATATTTTATCTTGTTGGTTTTTTTTCAGTCTGCCTTATAAGTTCAAAGCACAGAAAAGTGAGAACTTTATTGAATATTAGATTAGCTCTAGATGCTATACTTAAACAGTTGAAGGAATTGCTTTATTCTAGTAGTTTTAATGGATAAACTTCTGATTTTATTCATCCAACCAAAGAACTTTTATGATCTTGTTCCATGTTTGGATAGTATCATTATGATTAAAAGTATGTCTTCCCTATGATGTTTCTTTGTCTTCATGAGTAAGGTATATTTGTCTGATGCATCCGTATTATTTGAATTTATATTAATTTATTTTTTCACTATGCGTTATAGTTCTAAACAATTATACTAACCATAATTTTTTATAAATGCAAAAATATTACCATGCTAGGTAGGTTACAACAGATTATATTATAAATGTCCCTCTTCACCGTGCAAGCGAGGTTACAACAATTTGTGGATTTCAATCCACAAATTTGCTCATCACCCAGTGCCATAGGTGCTTTCGGTTGGGGAATAATTTATCTGAAGTTTTTTTTATTTCTCCAACCAAACTCCACGAATAAAGATGATAACTCTTTTTGCAAAATGCAATTAATTAAATAAATAGAATAGGTAATTAGTATTAAAAATGAACAGTTGATATATTGATCATTAGTTCAAAGATATAAGTTTAATTACAAATATTAATATATTTTTAATTTGTATTAACTTAGTCATGTTGGTTAACTTGGGATAAATTTTTTTCCTCCAATTCAAAGTTCAAAACCTTTGGCTAATCTTGTTCTGACTCCTACCAAACACATGTGTAGGGTTAGTCTTTTGATAATGATGGTACATATTTTCATTTGGAAGTCATATAGCTCTAGCTTGTTAGATGCTTGTTCCGTCCAATGATTAATTCAGGATCTTAGTAGAATTGCATTGAGACAATATTTCTCTAAACTCTGAATTTCACCAAATGTTTGTGGCTTTTCCTATTCTTCCCTATTTATTGAACTGTCATTTTTGACATTTGCTAATGCTTTTGTTGGAATTGATCACACTGTGCTCCACTTGCATAATTGAATACATTTGTGTCCAATTCATCTGGAGTTGGTATTCTCAGGTTCCTTGCCTGTCTCCAATTCTTACCACATAGATTTTGTGCAAAGGAAAGACAATATTTGGTTGTGGGGTCATCCCTTGTCAAACCCAGGTTAACCCAAGTTTCCAAGCAAACACCTCAAAGTTAACCCCACCAACATATTTTTAACAAAATTTAATTATTAAATGTATTTTTTAAAATTTAATTTTTTTTAAAAATATTTGTTTTCCTTTCCAAACAATTTCAAATCGCCAAATCTTAAACCCATGATCCTTCCCTATGTGAATGTTTAATTTATTAAATATATATGTAGATGGCATTGACATTTTTTATGCTTGTACCTATTACTTACCTATCACTTCACAAAATTTACACCCTCTAGGTTTGTTCTTCGACATAATTGCCCGTCTTCATTCTAGTTAGCTGAAGAAAAATCCCTCAGTTTCCTAATTTTGTGTGCTTACTCTTCAATTTATGTGCCTGAATTTCAGCATGTATTTGCGTGTATGGATCTTAAGTTACAGTCTGAAGATCGAGTCATATATATAAGATAAATCTTGGACGAACAGATGTTACAAGGCAAGGATATTCTTAAATTGCTATTATCCACTATGAAAACATGCATAAGTTCAAGAGCTACAGTGAGAGAGCTAGGTCGTCAATATGTTTGGGCCATCGTGGAGTCTTTTTTTTAGTTTTTGTTGTTTTCTTTTATGAATGTGTAGTTCCTCTCATCCACAATATCCTTTTGTAAAGGATCATGTTGCTGTCATCCAAATCCTGAATATAGCTGTCCTATATACAATTCCACCTCCAGTGCAAGATGATTTATTAACAATAATTACAATGTTCTGTTAACCACACTGAAGCTGTTGCTTATTGTTTGATTTGCAATTGCATACTTTTACATGACAACCTCTCCTATTTTTGTGGCAAACTGTTTTGTCTATCTTTCTAATTGACTGTGCAATCTTTAATGCCATGGTATCATATAGATAAGATAAGGCCTTCTGATGTGGGTCTTGAACATGAGGCACAATTAGCCCGAGGATGGAAAGGATCCATAAATGGTGCAAATGGGAAAAAGGGGCGTAATGGAAGTAGCCAATATTTGCCTCCTATCAAGTATCTGCATCTACACGAATGTGAAAGCTTTTCTGTAAGTTTTGTAATTTCTTTGAATCTGGCATTTGCAATTTGTTTTCCATTTTATATAGTGGAACACTTTGAATAATGGCTTCAGTCAAATATTACAAAAGAATTTATTGTAATTTGATTTATAACTCAAAATTGTAACTGATTTTATCTGAGTTTTTTTTAACTTACTTTGCAGATAGGAATATTTTGCATGCCACCTTCTTCTGTTATACCACTTCATAATCACCCTGGAATGACCGTACTGAGCAAGCTTTTATATGGTTCGTTGCATGTAAAGTCTTATGACTGGATTGATATAGATAGACCTTTTGATCCTTCTGAAGGTGTGTTTCTCTCTTTTCTTTCAGATTTTCTTATTTAATAGCTCCCTGCATAAACTATTGTTATCATGTTTGTTTAGTTTGGTTGTGATTGTGGTTGTTCCACATATCTATTCATTCTAGGGCAAAGGCTATTCTTATGGAAAATATACTAGTCATCCATGGATCATGTTTTGCTGGCATTTAGAAAATCTGGGGGAAGGCAAAGTTTAATTAGTAATGAACAAATGGAGATTGTGTTATTTCCATCAGTAGACTAAGTTTGGAAGCATGGAATCGTTGCTTGCTCTCATATCTGAGAAAATGTCTGGGAATATTTCTCATGTCCCATATATGAGAGTTTTAGCCCCCTAAAATTACAGGAGACAACAATCATGTGATATGATGAAATTTATGCTATATGACAATCCTGATTAACCTGAAGTTCTCAAGATCAGCAAAGCACTGACTATTATTCGCTTTATTGTTTCTGGTTGAATTGTGAGGCTAAGTTAGTATTCTTAAGGAGCCTTTTTTGTTTGTTTGTGAAAAACCATCTCCTATTCTCTTAAAACATTCGTTTTGGAACTTGCAGCCCGGCCAGCGAAACTTGTTCGAGATGGGGATATGTCAGCACCAAGCGGGTCAACCGTTCTTTATCCTACCAGCGGTGGCAATATCCATTGTTTCAAAGCCATAACTCCTTGTGCACTCTTTGATATTCTGTCTCCACCATATTCATCAGAGGACGGACGACATTGTTCGTATTTCCGGAAGATCTCCAAGAAGGACCCGCCTGGTAAAATTTTATTCTTACTCTCAAAACCTTCACCATTTTACTGTTCCCAAACACGAAACAGAAAAAAAAACGTCCCCTGACTCCTCTTCACTTCAGCTGACATTGTTGAAGCTGTTCTATCGAATGGAATAAAGGAGTCTGAACTGGCATGGTTGGAAGAGTATCAGCCCCCAGATAGCTTTGTTATCAGAAGAGGTCTGTACAAAGGCCGCGCCATAATTATTTGATTGTTATAGTTTGATGCAACATGCTATTAATTAGATCGGCTCTTGTCACCGGGAAGTTAGAAGTGTTGTTTAGCTACTGGATGTGGTGGTATGAGTCGTCGACACTTGATAAAACAATAATGTTCACAGCAAGCAGTTTGCATTTGGTTGTACATAGATTTATTAAATTCCAGTTAAATGGCATGTATTTGGCTAAATTCCACATAAGAGTAGTGCTTGAGTTTCCATATTCTATACAAATTTTTGGACTTCCAAAATCACAATAGGTTTGGTCTTCTCTTGGTGCTGGATGCACATTCTCTTCATTGTGAATATTTGTAAGGTTTCAAACATTTGCATTAAATGTTTTGATTTTTCTTTTGTAACAATTAAATTGAGATCTGTGATTGTGTTTTCTCCTCTTAATTCTGTTGCTTATGTTTGAACTGTATAATGTTTCATAGGGTGAAAAGAGTGGCTTTTATGTTTTTTGTGAAATGATGCATGCAGCCAGAATAATTAGAAATTGACTAATGATTTTATTTTTGGTTTTTTTACCCATCATCATTTGTTTTTTTTAAATCCTTTTGTTTGCTCTTCTCCAAATATTAGACTGGATATTATGATCATTATACTTGGGGGGAAAAACAATTTATGATTAATGATGGCCATGGAGAGGGGGTGTTGTATTTTTCGTTTTTTGGAGAAAGTTTAAATCACATGCATTAAGAAAGTTGTTTGAAATTAGTTGATAATTTAAATTTATAAAAATTATATTAATTTTCTTAGATATATTTTTAAAAAAAATGTGTTGTTGAATATAATATATCGAAAGTTGTAGAGAGAAATATAAAAGACAAATTTGAAAAAAATAATATTTGATCATTTTAAAATCTATGTATTTACAATTATATTGTAACTAAAAATCTATTGTATTTATAATTAAAACGAATTAAACAATGTCAAAATGGATAAAAACTAATAAACTTTTGGTGTAATTCTCGGATTGGTCCCTCCACTATAGTAATCCTTCCCTTTTAGTCCCTCTACTATAAATTGTACCAATTGAATCCCTTGATTTTCCAAATCGGGAAATTTCAGTCAAATTACAAATGACCGTTTTCTATGGCATCTCTATGTGCTGAGTTGGCTTTTTTTAATGGTGACACGACAATTTTAAAAGCTGACATGGCTGTGAAAATCAAAGTTATCCCACTGATTGCTTGGCAAAAGCGGAGCTCCATAAGCAGTAAGAAGACGAATTCGGATCCGAAGGTCAGAGGAAGGTTGATCCGGAACCAGATTTGGGTCTGAATCTGAAACCA
>NC_052487.1:16950839-16973185 GCF_009730915.1 Dioscorea cayenensis subsp. rotundata | reverse complement strand
TTTCAATATAAACAAAACCACACCAAGGGTAATGATCCATGAGAGCATTAATACGCCAGTTTGGTTGAATTTATACATATTAAAATTCAAATTTTTTTTACTTTTTTATGGATAGTAACCCCTGAACAGTGAACACACTATGTTAATTGCCATATATGAAAAGTTTCTTTTTATAATTTTTTAATGATCTATCATTGAACACTATCAAAAATTCAAAATCAAAAGACACGATAAAAAATTGAAAGATCACCAGCCATGGCCCATGGACCATGGCATGCATGCCACATCAAACCACCACATCGCCAATCACAAAATCAAAACACATATTAAAAATATGTAAATCACATTACCAAGACATGTATTTTAAAAACACATATCTCAATAAGTATGATCACTGGGTAACAAAGTTAGATGCTGTGGTATAATTATATCATCTTAACTCGAGTGCTTCACAAGCACTGTAAATTCACACCCCTTGTTCCCATAGACCTTCCACAATAGTATGCAAATATACAGATATATATATATATATTGTTTCATAACCGTGATTTCTTCAATCCTTCTCATCTGGTCCTTTTAATCAAAAACAGAGGAAATATGTTGAACACTTCAAACACAATAATTTATGCAACCAATAATAGCTTAAAGTCTCACTCATCATAATACCTCGTGAATGAATGGCCATCAATCACAACATCATCCTCCATACAAATTTGAAGTTTGTTCAAGTGTATAAGAAGTACCACCATCTAAAAGAACAGTTTGAGAGTATCAATGTAGCAAGTGAGAAAATCTGAAGATAACTTACTAGCATGGTACTGCAAACCCCATATAAAATTAATCAAACTATGAAACTTAATTTTATCAAACAACCTTCAGTTAAAAACCTTTCTAATCCTGGTATTAGTATTGTTTTCCTCCGCTAATAGTCCATCCCAATACCCTGAATCTGATTCCAGGTAAACCCAAACCAAACAAATCTGTAAAGCTTGCAGTTATAGAGATGTACAATATGTTACACAATCTCTCATCATTTATAGCCTCTTATTGAACAACCTCAATGGTTAAACAACATCAATGCTCAATTTATCATCTACTTGGTGTAATAAGGCTTACACTCTTTCAGCTTGCAATTATAGCATCCCTGGATTCAAACAGGATGTTAAACAAACTCATCAAGTATATATCATACTAAACTACTTCACTGGTTCAACAACATTGATGCTCAATATATCACCTGCTTGGTGTAATAAGACTTATCTCTTTCAGCTTTCAAATTATAGCTTCCCTGGATTCAAACAGGAAGGAAAGCATTAACCAGAATACCAAACCAAACAAATCTTTAAAGCTTGCAGTGAGATCATACAGATGCACAATATGGTAAACAATTGCATCATGCATAGCTTACTAAACAACCTTTTAATTCAACATCAATGCTCAATTTCTCACCCACTTGGTGTAAAAAGACTTAAAACACTTTAAGCTTGCAATCATAGCATCCATGGATTGAACAGGAAGCAAATCATTACATCTCAAAAATAAAGCATGAACACTCACCCTAAAAAAAGCTTCAATCTCTCCTCAATCACAAGTCCAACACATAAAGTATCAAACAAGCACCTTCAGATTTGGAGCAAAAGTTGAATAATTTTCAATCCTATCAACAGGAAACCACAAACAATGAAATAATAATAATCAAGATAAAGAAAGACCTCATCAAGCAATTTCAGTTTGCAGATGATCATAAGAAGACTTTTCAATTGATTTGCAGAAGCAACATCATACATCTACTGAAACAAATGCCTCCATTCAACAAGAAGCACAACAAGAACAAGAAGATAAAAGAGGCAAAAAGACAGCTTGAAAACATAAATATCAGCAGTAAAAGTTAAGAGAGAAAGATGCAATTCTTACAGGTTCATGGAGACGGAATCGAAGAGGAAAGGAAGAGCAGCTAAAGATCCAAGCTCAACAGCGTCTGATCTCCCTGATCGCTTGATCTTCTCGAGCTTGATCTGTGAATCAACGAAGATTTCCATCCTCTGGAACTCCAAGTTCTTCGCGAACTCCATCCGCTGCCGCTCCAGCTCCATCATCTGCCGCTGCTTCGCCCCCTCCACCTTCTCGTACATCTCCCCAAACCTCGTGATCGCGCGGGCCAGTGCCCGGATTCCGTCCGTTTCATCCTCCCTTCCCTTCTTCCACCTCTTCGCCGGCCGCTCCCGACTGGATCTCGGTGATCCAAATGACCTAGACGATGATCCGGTGTCGACCTCGACAGAGGCAGCCGCAGCTGCGGCTGCTGCTGCGGCGGCGGTGGTAAACCTTCTCCGGAAGGAATCGTTCACAGGAGGCAGTGCTGGGAGGTGGCGCTTCTCCGGGCGGGATGAGACTGCAGCGGCGGCGGGGAGAGGAAGAGGGGAGCTCTTCCGGTGGTACGGGAGCGGCAAGGCCAGCGGCGGCGGGGGTGAAGGCGGTGAAGGTTTCTTCGACCCGGAGATGGAGGAACCGATGAGAGCATCGAGGCGAGTGAAGAATTGCCACTGGCTAGTGATGGCGCCGCCGGAATCCACGATCCGGGCCTTCTCGATCTTGTACTTCTTCTTAAGAGTATCGATCCGGTTCTTGCACTGCACGTCGGTGCGCGGCGGCCGGCGAGCTCCGGCCGGCCGCGAGTTCACAGCATCAGCGACCTCCTGCCAGTGCTTCTGCCGGAGATTCCCCCGGCTGAGCTCAACGTACCGATCGCCCCAAGCGTCAACGAGCACCGACGTCTCTCCTTCGCTCCAGCAGTCCTCACGATACGGCAACGCCGGGTTGGGAGGCTTCCTCGGCGGCGAGCTCTCCATGAACACCGAAACCCTAACCCTAACCCTAAATGGGGCTTTCTCTCACGGTCACACGTATGTATTAGAGGGCGGCGAAGGGGCCGGCGCGTGGGAAGCATGTGAGTCCGCCGGGGGCGCGCGTGCGCCGACGTTGGCGCGCGGGAGTGTTTGATGGCGTCAGCGTCGATAACACGTGGGAACATTTAGCACCGTTGGATTTGGGATGGACGGAAGGGATTTGACGGAGAGACCGGGAATGGAAAAATATCGTGACATGTCTCGGATACGGCGAACCGGGAGTCCGAAGAACGATGACAAAAATACCCTTGGATAACGGAGAGGGAGTTTGGTTTGGGTTGTATGGGAAAGAGAAGGGTAGTTTGGGAAATTCGGACATTGTTGTTCATGCCAAAGGAAATACAGAGAAGGTTGAGTTTTGAAACGGTGGGACCCGATTGAACCGGTCTTTGTTTGGGGGCCACACCTGATTTGTATGCTAAAATAAATATTACTATTAATAAATAACATGATGACATGTTAGTTGTTTTTTTAAATACCCAATCAAATTAGGGCTTATTGTTTATATAAAACCCAGTAGGGCATCTTTATTTTCAGAGGCATTGCCATATACAGCATTATAAATATAAGAAATTACTTTTATGCTGGACAAGCCATATATCAAAGACAATGCATATGAGGAGTTGAGTTGAGCATTATAACACTGTATCCTCTATTTATATGAATTAAGATTTGAATTCATTTTTTTTTATAATTAGATAAACATTTTATGCTGAAGGACTTGAGGTGTCATGGGTTGATAAGTATATCTATCCCACAAATCAATATTTTTTATATTTATACTGTGATATTAATATAATTATAGAGTAAGGTAACATTTTTAAATATTGAATTTGTGGGAAAAAAATTTTTATTTGACCCCATCAAAATTTGTCTAAATGAATGCTACTATAAACGGAATATTTTAAAATTAAAAATTTATTGTTCTAAATAGTAATAAAATTTATTAATATTAACAATTTATTTTGTAAAAATATTTATAATTTATTCCAAGTTTTTGAGTGGGGAATAGTACTCACCCCTCAACAAATAGAGTGTACGAGTCACTCTCATCATATTGCTCAAGGCCTATAGATCGGCCCAAGCTTGGTTCAAGTTTGATCCAAATATGATCCAAAGTCAATGTTCGGGCCTGTCTTTTTGGACTTTTTTGCGGATCCAACAAGCCGACCCATGATTTAGCCCATTGGAGTTTATTACTGAATATAAATAACAAAAAATTTAAAAAAATATTACAAATTATTGATTAATTGAAATAAGCTCATCATACATTGAAGCTAACTAGCTAAATGGTTACTTGTCATGGGATTAACTTCATGAGTCATGTCATGCCAACTAATGACTCCCTCCATGATTTATCTTGGAAGAGAGTTGTATTTTCATTGATCAATAAAGTACATAAAGATATGATTTTATGTAAAATGAAAAAAATGCATATGATCAATCATTGGGATGCTAATCAAAGTTTAATAAAGTAAAGTTAAAATCCAACGGGCAAATCCTGGGTCCCATCCAATGATTGATCCAAAAAGAAAAGCCCATGGGCTGGGCCATGGGTTTCATATTTTAAATTTGGGTCTACCCAGCCCGGCACAAACTATATATGAGGCCCGTTAGATCAAGGCTTGGGCTAGATCAAAATCTTAATTTTTTGGGCTGGGCAGGCCGGGCCGGGCCAAATGATGAGAGTGAACCGTGAGGTACGAGTAAGATTAATTTAATATAACATAGGTAAGAATTAAAATAATTTATGTCAATATTTGCATGAAATTATTTTTGCATTTTTTAATATTTGCATGAAATTATTATGTGTAGTTTTTGTGGACTTGTTTTTTTTTGTAAATATTTGCATGAAATTATTTTTGTAGACTTGAATGAAATTATTTGTAGTATTCTTAGATAATTAATTTCATTATTTGTTTTAGACTTGTGTATGCATTTTTTAATATTTGCATGAAATTATTATGTGTAGTTTTTGTATATTTGTTTTTTTTATAAATATTTGCATGAAATTATTTGTAGTATTCTTAGATATTTAGTTTCATTATTAGTTTTAGACTTGTGTATGCATTTTTTTAATATTTGCATAATTATTATGTGTAGTTTTTGTGGACTTATTTTTTTTTGTTTTAAAATATTTGTATGAAATTATTTTTGTAGACTTGAATGAAATAATTTGTAATATTCTTAGATATTTAGTTTCATTATTATTTTTAGACTTGTGTATGCATTTTCTAATATTTGCATGCAATTATTATGTGTAGTTTTTGTAGACTTATTTTTTTTTTGTTGTAAATATTTGTATGAAATTATTTGTTGTAGACTTGAATTGAATTAGTTGTTGTATTCTTAGATATTACAATATGGCTTCACGTGGTGAATGCTCTAGAGGAAAAAGCGTTGTTGGATCGGCTTCCACTCCCACACCACCTACTCAAGAAAACAATCCATTTCAAGTTTTTGAGAGCCCAATGGAACAATCGGTACCGGTTGATGTACCCTCACAAACCGGACAAGCAACCAACTCCACAGAAATTGCCCTCAAATCTAACATTTTTAAAACTCATTTTACAAAATTGTATAATAATGATGGCATTGTAACACATGGTAAATGTAATTATTGTGGTTCTGAATTTAAACATTGTAAGGGTGGAGGATATGACACATTCAATAGACACTTGGAGAGCAAGTACCTGGACAAGCTTGGACATGCTCGATCACAGTCACAAATTAGATTCATTGTGGATGAAGGTACAGGTTCTCGATCATCTCTATTTACATTTTCGCAAGCAAAATACAGGGATAAAATTGTGGAGACAATTTCTGTTGAGCACTTGTCGTTCAACTTCACTGAACGGTGTCAAGTTCAAGAATGCATCAATGACACACTGCAACCGGCGTGCAAGAAGGCTTCACGGAGGCCAATTCAAAGAACAATATTCAAACAATACAAGAATGGTAGGGAAAAACTTTGTGAATATTTTCGTACTTTGACTTTTCGGTTTCTTTATGTTCCGATGTTTAGACCGATGTTTTTCATGAAAATTCTTTTATAGGTATTACGGCACATTGGGTTGATGACAAGTATAATATCCAAAAGCGTGTTCTTGCTTTTAGGGTGTTCAACGAGTCTCATAGCGCCGATAATATTTATAGACTTATGCGTGGAGTTATCGAAGAATTTGGTTTAATATTTAAAATTTTTTCGATTTCTTTTGATAATGCCTCCGCTAATAAGGCCTCAATTACACCTCTAGAAGATTTTTTGAGACCTTTATGTGGTGGCAAATATTTTCATATAAGATGTGTTTGTCATGTTTTAAACTTATGTGTGCAAAGTGGTTTAGAAGAGCTTAAAGAATTTGTACTCCCTGTTAGGGAGGTCGTAGCTTATATGGGAAAAAGCATGACCCTCATGAAACAATGGGCTCGCCATTGTAAAGCACATAACATGAGGGTCAAAAAATTCCCTAAAGATGTCAAAACAAGATGGAACTCAACTTATCAGCTTCTTAGTGCAACATTTCCCTATAGGATATTGTTGACTAAGTTTGTTAATGATTCCTTGGTTAGTTTTTGTTTATATGAGTATAACTGGGTAATTATCGCTCGTATTATTGATTTGCTTGCGGTTTTTTAACACATGTACTAATTTGTTTTCGCAAGTTTATTTTCCTACTTTTCATTTATTTTTATATGGTGTTGTTGACATGACTGAACAATTTTGGAAGTTTAGATTAGATCCACAATTGTTTAGTGCGTTGATCACTATGAAAATTAAATGATTGTCTTATTATAAAAATATACTTGCTATTGCTTTAGTTGCATTTGTTCTTGATCCAAGGTAGAAGCTAGAAGGTTTGCAAGAATATTTGGAAGCATATTACAAATTCTTAGGATTCAATGGAGGACAAGATTCCCAACCGGTTCCCATGAGCTTGCCCATGAGTGATGTGGATACTCAAGAATCTGAACCGGACTCCGACAGCATTGTGGATGTCAATGAAATTGTTGTTGATACTAGGAGTCAACTTGTTGAATTATATGATAGTTATTGTATTAGATATAACCATATAGTTCCACAAGTTACACAGGAGGCAGTAGGCATGGAGAAGAATCATTCCGGCAGAGGCAAGCAAAAAAGAAACCAAGGGGATCACAATATACAGAGCTCGACTTGTATTTGAACACTACCTTCCGGTTCTCAAAAGAAATCAACACAAACATGACATTCAACGTCCTCAACTGGTGGCAAGGTAATGAAAATCTGTACCCCATTCTTTCACTAATGATAAAGGATATTTTTGCGTGTCCTATATCTACAGTAGCTTGCGAGCAGACTTTTAGCGCAGGTGGAAACATGTTAGATTCGACACGTTCGCAATTGACCCCACAAAATATTGAAATTCAAGTTTGCATGGATGACTGGAAACGTGCTCAAGTTCGGCAATAAGAAGTAGAACAAGGAAGTCCAGATGCTAGTGATTTCTTCTACACAGATAACATGATGAGCACACCTGGCTCGACAACAACAGTCATTGAGTCCGACCAAGACTTAGATGTTACTAATTAGATAAGTGGGTGACCGATTACACCGTGTAACAAAACTACGTGGGCTTTGATTCCTCTCACACCCAGGAGGATACGTAAGCAACTTGATTCGGCATGTAAACGAATTAAGTGCAAGGCATTTATTTTCAAATTTAGTGTAATTTAAAATTTTAGTGAAATTTAGTGTAATACGTGGGACATCTCTTATTATTTGGAAACTTGTGGTCTTAATTTTTGCTGTCTTAATTAATTTATTTTTTTTCTAGAAAATTTTCTGAAATTTTTCCTGAATTTTCAAAAATTTTCTTTTTTTTTTTTTGCTATTTTTCTGAATTTTCTGAATTTTTTTGAATTAAATTTTTTTTTTTGAGGTGGCCCAATCGGCCGGCCCGCCGGGTCAACGTGGAAGTCCTGCCGGTTCCGGGGCTGGCTTCCTGTGACCCGGATCCGCCGGGTCCGACGGGCCAACCCGGCCAAGAGGGTTCTACACCCAGCCGGGCCGGGTCCGGGCCGATGGACTGGTGAACCGAACTCGGCGGATAGGGCCCGCCGGGCCCGGTTAATAGGCCTGTGCCCACCTCTAGAGTGAGGTACGAATAAGATTAATTTAATATAACATAGGTAAGAATTAAAATAATTTATGTCAAATAACCATTTTGGATTTGTATATATGGTCAACATAAAATCATACGTAAAAAATGAGCATATATAGTTAGGCATTTTAAATATTTATCCTTTTTATTTTTATTTTTTTATTTTTTTATTTTTTGCAGATCAAGTAAAGTAGATATATATATATTATACAACTGTTGGATTTGAATCCATTGACTGATCTATATACATTCTTAAATTTCTTATCTGAGAACGTGCTTAGATTGCCCATCCTCTTCATATATATTTTTGTGTGTGTGTGAGTATTTGTAAATATATTATTTTGTGATAATTATTACCATATACTCCATGTGCATAATTATAGAGATTGACAGTCACACATATTAGGCTATCTCCTAAGATAGGAATGACAATCACACATATTAGGCTACCTCCTAAGATAGGAATAATTTAGCATTATTTTCTCCTTTATTGAAGCACCTAATTTGTATATATGGTTGCATATATTCATTACTACATCAATGAAAATGATCATCTTCCCACAATTTTTCAGTATGCATGAATGTGAATTTTGCAGGTGTACAAATAACTTTTGTGAATCTTCGTATTTAATTTCATCTTTATTTACTTTCATAACAAACAAGGCTTCTTAAGTAGTGTGTTTGGATTGAAGACTCATGAGGGAAAAGTAAAGAAAAGAAGAGTTAAGAAAAGTTGGCTGAATTTTCCTCTTATTAAGATAAATGGTTTTAATTTAATAAATTGAAAAGAAAAGTTACCTCTGTCCCTCCGAAATCTTTCAAAACTTTTTTTTTTCTAACTCATTGATTTTGGATGCTGAGAACTAAAAAAACCTCAAAAGAATTTTATAACTTTTAAAATACTATGATACATTCAAAAAAATTTTAATTATTTAAAGAACCTCACTTTATACCAGGATATTAATGATAATATATTAATTTTTTTTTTTTCTTCTTCAACTAAATAAGGTTTATCAAACTACCATTTTTTTTCTTTGCCTCATTTAAATTTGATTATCCAAATAAAGGCTCAACCTTTTCTTTCTTTTCTTAGTTTCTCTTCTTTTCCCCTCACCCATTCCATACTCTTCCTTCCACTTTTGGATCTAGACAATGTTAGTGTTCTTTGTCATTGACTTTTTTAGTTGTCTAAGATTTTGGAAACCCCATATTTATAATTTTCTTTTAAAAAAAATTGTTGGATTTTAGTTTGTGGAAATTATGGTGTTTCTTGATTTAATAAAAACTGTTATAAGTGAAATCATTGAAGTAAGAATTGTTAAGAGTTACATAGATTTTGGACTTATTTGGATTAGCCCTTTTTTTTTTAAAAGTAAAAGTGTATCTTGAATTAAGGACTTTTAGTCAACCTCAGTTTTTTTTTTCTTTTTTGCTAATATATTTTCATAAGAAGAAGATTTAAATAAGCAGAGTAGTTTATGATCTTGAATTAAGGACTTTAGTCAACCTTATTTTTTTAAATATATTTTTATGAGGAGAAGTTTTAGATAAGCAGAGTAGTTTATAAAAAAGGCTTTCAAGATGTTTTTCTTTTTCTTTTTTCTTTTATAAAAATACTATTAAAAAATTAAAAATTATCTTTCAAATCTATAACATTGATTTTATTTTTAAAATTTATTAAAACAGTTGTCATTGCCACCTGCCTTTCTGGTCCACATGCTACAAACTTGATCTTTTTGGAGAATAATCTCTCCGTCATCCTTAAATCGAGTACTCTCATTATCAATAAGTTTTTTTATTTATTTATTTATTTATTTTTAATAAAGTGGACACACCACTACTATTTACACTATTTATCATATTTGAGAAGGATTTGAACTCCCAATTCTCATAATTGACTCTTGTACCTTATTATTAGGTTGTATTAACATTGGTGTCTATGAGTGATGCAGCGGTATACTTGGACTATTGATTCAGCACACGAAATACCCAGTACAAGTCTTCAAAACCTTTGATCAAAGATAGCCAGGAATTGAAAAAGAGAGTAAATTTTATTACTCAAGAGAATAACTATTACAAAACTGATCGTACTCTCGCCCATAGGCTTACATTAAATAGAAAAAATCAAAGATATGAAAATAATCCTAAAACGGAGATAATTCCAAAATATACCAAAGATGGTAAATTTTCAAATACCGGCAAGAAATAAAAGAGTCAACAAAATAAATGCTAACGACATAAACAGCTTACAAATCAGAGATTTCTAGCCAAAGGAATAGCGAAATCAATTATTACTAAAAATAGCAAAATCAGGGTTTTCGAGGCCTAAACGATGGAATTTGGCCGAAATCATGCATGACTCACGAGTTTATATAGCAAACTGGTGATTTGTGTCCGTTGGCTCGTTTCCCATCAGACTAGGCCCAAGAAACCCAAAAACTCCACCGCCCGGCGAATTACTAAAATACCCTTATTATTTCGAGTCCCATTTCCGCATGAACGCGCATGCCATCTCCTCAATACGGCCCGCATCAATGAGGAATTCAACTTCATAATTACTATTTGTTAATAAAATTTAAGGGTAAATACTCAAAGAGAAAGTGTGACTTAAAGAGTTTGCAGAAGAAAACTATTTATATAATTCTTTAATGATGAAGCACTTTTACTAGTGAATACTCAAACAACTTTCCTAGTATAGAAACACTTTGGATGATATATATTAAAACGGAAATAGCTCAATTTACTAAAAAAAATAACTATTTTAAAAAGGTCTTATCAACATATTAAAAATAAAAAAATAAATAAAAAGAACTATAGTAACATTGACAATAACAAGGTCATGGCTACCATTACTACCTGTGTCAGGAAGTTAGCTTGATCTCAGCAAGCAAGCAAGCAAGCAAGCAATAGAGCGGAGCTCATGTGAGCAAGTTCTAAGATGCCACCTATGAAGACACCAAAAGCTACCTTGGCTATGGAGATCCTCCTTAAGAGGCGTTGAGCTCCAAGAAGCCAAGTAGAACTAACATTATGTTTGGATTGAGAGAAATTAAGTAAAAGTAAAAGAAAAGAAGAGTTAAGAAAAGCCGGACAAAACTATCTCGTATTTAGATAAACATTTTAATATATTTATGGAAAAGGTGGGCTATATTAATGACCTTCCAAAACCCTTCAAACTCAACTTTTTTTGACATTCTTATGGTAGGAGGAGAGAGAACCTTCAAATATATATATATATATATATATTTAAAAAATTTATAATGTTTTTTATTTTTTAATTAATTATAGAAATTATAACGAAAGTTACAAGTTTTTTTTTACCCTCTTTTTCCATTTTGTTGGCACCCAATATAAGCTCTCTGTTAGTCACTTGGTCCCTCGCTCTAATAAAACCTTCGAGCAAAGCCACTAATCTAATGCAAAAAGTGAGATTTGATAACAAATTTATAATTGATAAGTCATATTATTATATATCATTTTTCATTTTTTTTTTTAACAAAACAAAGTAATCAACCCTTCGTCAATTTTTTCTAACTAAAATTTGACTACTTAAATAAGGGTACAAATCTTCTTTTCACTTTTGTTCTTTTTCCATCTCTTACTTTCTCTTTCATATTTTTTAATCCAAATAAAAGTTGCCAGTGACTTGATCAGTAGCTATAATAAAAGCATGAAATTAAATATCCTTATGGAGTGCCATGCATACAACAAGAAGGGTGATTAGTGATTACTAGATATCAAAATGCTTATGCAAATATTTGATTCCACAGATTGATGGCTTTGTTGATAAGTCTCCAATAGAAAACAAAACTTTGTCAAGAATTGTCAAGAGTGTAGGTAGCATATGTGCCCTCCTAGTAGGAAAGCAACTGCTATTATTAGGAAGTTCTTTGAAGAAAGAGATGCCTTACTTTGAAGCTAATTATCAAGAGCTAAATGGAATCATAATATAACAAGTGATATAAAATTGGTGAATGGAATAGTTAAGTTGGAAAGTGCTGAAATTGAGACTATAGAAGAAATAGTTATTGCCAATAATATAATACAAATGACATTAAAATAGTTTCGGAATTTGGTTGACTGCCATGAAAATTCATGAACGCTAGTTGAGGAGATCCAAAAAAAACACTTGATGTATTGTATTGAACTTTTTAGAAAAATATTAACTAGGTGTAGGATAGAAGATTGCCAAGCCCATCATAAAACTGAAGACTGGACTATGATCACTATATTAAAGATGATATTGGTAATCAATTAAAAAAAATAATTAAAACAAAATTATTACATTGGTTCAATATTAAAGATGTTTGACACTCCAATGGGCGTTTTGGGCCTAGGCCCAATGAAGCTCATTACTCATAGAAACTCATCAGAACTTTGTGGTTCCTCAGCTCAAACCAAATAGGATTTCTGCTATCCTTTTAAGTCAAATCAGATTTTAAGTTTTTGACAATTATTCAAAATCAGTTTAATATGCTTTCGGGCTAGACAAGCTTATTAAAGTCCCGAAGCCCACTAAAAGCCCAAACAATATTTTTAATAGTCCTTTACATAACATAATTACAAAATGTTCATGTTTCTTCAAAAGTTCAGGTTGTCATGGCCCACATATTTTTCAAACTGGCTTTCTGATCAAAAATAGAATTTTTGCTAATAAAATTGCGGAATTGGGAGGAATAAAAAAAATGAAGGAATAAAAATGAGAATATGAAGAAAGTGGATAATATTGAAGAAGGTGTTTGGTTGAAGGGAATAAAAGTTAGAATTAAAAAAATAATAATAAAAGAGAAATATAATGAAAATTACATTTATGCTCTTTTGTTGTGTAAATTAAAATCATTTTGTATAAGATAATGAATTATGTTTATTAATAAATATTTAACATTATTTATTATTAAATATTTAAAATATAATTATTTACTTTAATCTATTATAGTTAAATATTTTAACTATAATATAATTAATTCACATATTTAATTTATTTATTTAATTATAATAATTTAATAATAATAGTTTAAAATAATGATATTTAAATTATTTTATTATGTTAATCAATATGTAAAGTATGTTATTATAATTTTAATTATTATAATTAATTATTTAAAGTAATAATTTTTTATTAACATATAATTAATTAAAAAAATAAAAATTTTCACCTATAAAATAATTTAAACATCATTAGTTTTTTTAATTATTATAATTAAATCTATTAATTAATTACACTTAATTAATATATTTAATTATAATAATTAAAAATAATAATGTAGTAAAATTACACTTATACCCCTATATAAATAGGATGGCATTGTACGGTTTGTACCATATAATAGTTTATATTTAATAATAAATAATTAACATGATTTTGTTTTTAAATATTTGCAATATATTTAATTATTTATTTTAATTTAATATAATTAAACACTTCAAGCAATTATTATAATTTAACAAAGAAAAATAAAAAGAAAGAAGGGGGATTTTTCTAATTGAAGGGAATAAAAGTCATTTTTATACGAAGGAGAACAAATCCCCTAATTTTGAGAGCATTGGAAATAACCCATATGAGGCAATCTCATTACAATGAAATTTCTCTTTTCATGCCTTTCCTTGTCATCAAATATCTTGATGGGTGCATGTGATTCCCACTCTCAAGACATGAATCCATGGGCCTTTTATGGTCCCTTCCCATGTCATATTACACAAAAATTTCATGGCTCTTGAGATCCACATTTGTTTAAATAGTCTTTCGATATTGATAATGTCTGTTAAGGCCCAAAGGCTGTCAAAAGCACATATATGACTCTCATAGTCCATTAGATGATAAGTTACATACGTTCCATACTTATTCAAAGAATTTAGCAAATATGCCCCCTAAAATAAAAAAAAAATGAGTAAATTATTTAAATAATCACTAACCATTCAAGTGTTCATAGTTTGAGTTACTGAATTATAAAAAAATTTCAATTGGATACCAAAACTTTAAATTCACATTTAATAGAGTCACTTTTGCTCATGTTGTGTACCGGGATGTTGAATGGGCATGATACGTCACACAACTTATGTCACATTATCCATGCCATATCATGTCATGTTCAACTTACACAACTTATAACTTAAAAGCCTAAGTTGTATGATGTGTCATGCCATGTCAAGCTACTGTTAAAGGCTTAAACTCAATTGACTCAATTGACTCAATTGAACATAAATCTAAAGTATGGGTACCCAATTGAAATTTTTTATAATTGGGTAGAGATGTCAACAGGGGCGGGGATTCACCGAGGGATACATTCTCCGGCACCGACCTAGAATTTCTAAGCCCATCCCCGACCCCGTTCCCAAATATGAATACGGGGAATTATTTTCCCCCTCCCCTTTCCTACGGGAACTTTTCAGGTTTGGGGATTCCCCGGAGCAAATTAATAAATTAAAATATTATCATAATTTAAATTAAATATTTAATATTTCGGGACCATGGCGGGGTTGGGAGGATATTTCCTGGCCCCAATCCCGACCACGACGGGGAATTACTTCCCAGCCCTAACCTCGGTAAAAATTCTCCTACCCCACCCTTGACGATGTGGGCAATTGGGCTCCCCGAGGTTGGGACCCATTGACATCCCTATAATTAGGTGACTCAAATAGGAATACTTGAATAGTTGGTTACCTTTTAATAAATTATAATTAGCCTAGCCTATGAGAGTTATATCTATTCATGAATGCTTCTCGACTTTTTGAACTTGAGGGTGCTGGTCTTACCATTGTAGATGTTAACTATTGATGCAGAAGCGCACAATTGGCATCATTGAACAACCAACTATAGTGATGTGACAACTGTGGGTGATATGGTGTTGTTGATAAAGTATGATTACATAGCACAAAAACTTGAAGACTAGGAGCTATCTTGAGAAGGAGCTACTAAAGGAAAGGTTGATGACTATGTAAGGACAAATCTAAATAAAAACACTAACTATATTTGGCAAGTATATTGATTTTGAGTGCAACTACTTGGATGGCAAGTCTATAATGGGAGGTCAATTCGGTGAGTGACTAAATGAAGAAACAAGCTATTAAAGGCAAGAGCAAGCAAGTAAGATCTTATGACCGGCTGAAGATAAAGCTAAATATGGATGGAGCTATTTGAAGACATATCAATATGCGGTGAAGATTAAAAACAAAATTGTAAAGAGACAAACTTAGATGAATAGAAGATCAAGTTTGGGAGCTAGAAGATTAAAAAGAATTATACTTGGATGAATGGAAGATCAAGTTTGATAACTTGAAGATTGTAGGAAATTGTGAAGACCAAAGTTGGACGTCTTGGAGATCAATTTTGGTGAAAGATCCTTGAAAATTGTTGAAGACTATCTTTGGTGTGAGATGATGCGCCATGGTGGGGTGCAACTCTTGAGAGGGTACTACTAATGGGACCGTGAGAAGGTAGCTAAACGAGATCTGAGGAAGTAGCTAGTTATTGGAAGGTCGAGATAGGGAGGATTTGATAGTATTTGACTCAGACATAACCAGGAGGGTTGAATGTATCTTTAGGTTGCATTGCAATAGAAGCTAAACTCAATCAAGGTCAGTAAGAGAGTAATGTTGCAAGTTTGGGTGTAACATAAGTTGCAACTACTAAATTTGGAAGGTATCCAAGTTAGTAGCCCGCGGAGATTAATTCTAAAAATGGAAGGTCCCATCTTTGGGACATGGAGACGTCTATGTAAGACCATGCTTTGAAGATTTAGGGAGAGCCACCTAAGAGAGACTTAATAGTATGGGTGAGGGAATGAGCATCGGGCAATATTGAAAGGGTGCTTATAATCCTTGGTAAGGATGAGTGCAATTCTTCTACCCACGTTTATTCCCTTCTTTTATTTAGAGGATTTATTTTTAGACTTTGCCCCTCAGACGAGGCTAATGGTGAAGCCAAACTAAATTGATGCCATAGTGCTTAGTCAAAGATGTGCTCGTGAGAAGAATCTAAAAATCAATGTTGCATTCACTGATTATGCTAACCTACTCCAATTAAGATAATGAAACAAGACAATGGACGGCCTAGCATCGCAGGAAAAGAAGCTCTCATACCTTAGCTCGTGAGATGTTAATGTTATAGCTATTTTATGGCTATTTTTTTAATATATATATATATATATATAAAAGACATCTTTATTTTTTTTATTAATTATTAAATAATAATAAATAGTTAATTTATTGGGCTACTATGAGAACTTACCCAACTTACTTTGCATTTTAGTTCAGTTTTTACTTTTGAGTTCAAGTGCAACTTTATTAAGACATTTTAAATTTTATATGTGAAAAATGTACATATCTAGGCATCTATACATAATGTTATTTCTATTTTGGAGACTTAAAAAAAATGACACGTGGCACACTCTAAAAATTAGTTTCAATATCCAGAATAACCCTTCTACTTTGTACTTTTGCCATTATGTCCCACACCCGGAATTCGGTATTTTGAGCCAGTTTACTTTTTTAAGTGGCAAAATTAAATTTAAAATCTAACCTAAGGTTTTTTTTTTTTTAAATTTTGTTGACGTGTCTTTCCCGGATCCATTCAAAACTTGCATTTCTTTTAAAAAAAAAGTATTTGTTTGTGGTTGAACAAATACAGAGTATTCAAGAATATGTTTGTATATGTATATATATATTATTTATTATTTTATATATTTTAAAATAAAATTAATTTTTTGAAAATTATTTTAAAATTTAGATTATTTTTTTAAAACTTCAATATGGTTGAATATAGGATGAGGTATTTTCCCTTTTTTTATTGTGTAATAGTCTAATAGATAGAAGTGCTTTACCGACTATTCACAATCAATGTTTATTGCTTGCAATAATGTTTTATGTAATAATTTTACTTATGGTGAATAATAAAAAATTTAAATACTTTAAATATATCTATATACATTTAATTTTATCCCTCAAGTATCTCCCATTTTAAACTTTATTTGGAGTTGAGAAGTATATAAATTTTTGGCTTTCAAGGCTAACAATGTAAAAAGATGTGCAAATAACTTTTATTATTTGTGTTTTTAAATTTCATTTATTATTATTATTATTATTATTATTATTATTATTATTATGTATTTAGATTTTTAAAAGTATATCTATAATGAAATAAAACACATCAAATATGCCAATCATGGGATTTGCCTATATAATTTTGGGAAAATAATTTATAAGTCCCTGTAATTTATAAAATTTTTCAAACAGTCCATTTGACATTTGAATATACTGCATAGTCCTTTTTTTATAGTTAATTTATTTTTTAGTCCATAGATCTCGCACCATCAATTATCTCTCTGTATTTTCATTCATGCCCCTGCATTTGGTGGGGAAAAGCTTGTATGGTCACATCTGCCTTTTAAATTTTGTACGAATGATCATCATAGACTTAGCTTTTTGCCTCTTTTTCACTTGTTTTGTGTACCTTTCTGTATACTTTTTACTTCATGGAAGAAAGAATTGACCTTCTCCTTCTTCCTTAATCCCTTTTTATTCCCTTTTGTTTTCATATATGATTGGGATAAATTTGTCTCTTCTTCTTTCCGATCATTCATTGGATTTCATTATGGTGCCATCCATTTGATTACTGGGGGTGACCATCTTTTTCTCGGTGAGTTGATATCCAAGTTAACAAGAGGAAAGACTTGAACAAACATCCACTTTTGTCGTGAGTTCTTTTGCCTTATTCCTACTGTGTTTCTCATATCATGTGCAGTTTTAATGTCATTGCAAGGTACTCTAGTTTCAGGTTGTCAATGAAAATCTTTTGTGCGGTCGCTAGATATAAGGGGAAGAGATGAGTCCTGTAGTTTATTATGATGACTTCTTGGGAGTTAGTATTGGTTGAGATATTTGAAACGATGGGGCCTTGATGTTTGCCATGTAAGGGTGAGGTTTATCACACTAGATGCATACCAAAACAGTTTGTCCTATTGATTCGGAGGTGGACTTTTAGCGTATGTGCCACATAAACCACATGTTTAACTACACTATCGTTGACCTCATCATTGATAAGATGAAAGGGCAGTGGTCGTTCCTTTGGGCTCCTCATCCCCATCATAAATATCGATTCTTTGTGTTTATATAATCCGTAAATGACATTTTTGTGATATTTTAAATATTTCCAAGTTTTCATTTATTATATGATGTTTTCACTTAATATAAGAAATTTCCCCTTATTTTATGAAGGCTCAGTTTAATTTTATCCTTATTATATGATGTTCCCCTTTGATATTTAAACTTTTTGATTATTATATGGAATTTTCTTTTATAAGTTATTCTTTATGAATACCACCGTTTTTCCTACTTGGTTTCATTTGGTCTGTTTATGTAAAAAAATTGCATATCCTGATTCAGATCGAATAAACATTTTAAAAAAATTACATACAGTCAAATCATAATCGAATTAGGACAACATGTGGTTCAAATAAATAAATTTCATTATATTTGGATATATTCAAGATAAGTCTAGATGACATTTTCGAGATAATCTAAAAAGTTAGAATCTGAAAATCAGCCGAGAGCACAGATCTCAAGGCGATCTAAAATATCCAAATCACAAGATCAACCGAGAGCACATATCTAGAGGTGATTTAAAATAGTTAAATCACAAGATCAGCCGAGAGCACAGATCTCGAGGCGATCTAAAACATTCAAATCACAAGATGAACTGAGAGCACAGATCTCGAGGCTAATCTAAAATATTTAAATCATAAGATCAGCCTAGAGACACAGATCTCGATGCGATCTAAAACATTTAAATCGCAAGATCAGCCGAGAGCACATATCTCGAGGCAAAAATATAAATTACAAAATTGCTCTTGAGACCATATCTCGAGGCAAAATGCAAATTACAAAATTGCCCTTGAGAATTTATCTCGAGGCATAAATTCAAATTACGAAAATGCCCTTGAGAATACATATCTCGAGGCAATCTCAAATCTTAGGATAGCCCAAATACACATCCCGAGACAATATTAAATTTCATGTAGCTAGAGAACAGATCTTGTGTCAACGTGAGAAAATTCGAATCCTGGGGCTCCTAAACACATACCTCGAGACAGATTGAATTTTATTAAATTTAGAAAAAAATAATTAAAATTTTAAAACTTGATTTTATCCTCTCTTGAAATTTTATAAATTAAATTTCAAAAAAAAATTCAAAATTTTAAATTTACTTTTATCCTCTTTCTCTTTGACTTGTTCCGTGAAGAGGTTATGGGTTAAGATTCTACGGAAGGGGGTTGGGATTGAGGATAAAGATAAAAAATCTTTTAAAAGGAGGCGATCGGCAAAGGGGGAAAAAAAAAGAAAGGAGAAGAAAAAAAAGAGGTTATCTTCTCTCCCATATTTAAAAAGAAGCCCGCTGCTCGTTGTCGCTACAGTCGTTCACAGCCGGGCATGCTTGGATGGCTGAGATAATGCCGCCAAGCATGCCCTACCGTCGTTCATCACCATTGTTGTTGTTCACTGCCGGGCATGCTTGAGTGGCTGAGATAATGCCGCCAAGCATGCTTGGGTTTGTCGTTAATATTGCCGCCGTTCACCATCGTTATTGCCATGCCGTCTGATGTTGCTATTTTTTGTGCACCATTGCCACTGGCCATTGTTGCTGCTGCGGACCCTAATGAAGATGATGATAGCGTTGTCTCTATTGCAAAGAAAAAGAAAAAAAGAGTAAAAATAATAATAATAATAATAATATAATAAAAGAATGAGAAAGTATGCCCATGTGCATGAGATAAAAAAAAGCATGGAATGGAAATAAAATATATAAATTATGGGATGCACATGGAGCCCTCCACGACGGACCAATTATGAAAAGGGCTTTCTGAGAGTGAGCAGCCCATGGCTGGGCCTGCTGATGGTGCTTTGGTCCAGCCCGCTGCTTGGTCCAGACAAGTGAAGGCCCTTCTTCTTGCCCGTGTTTGATGCTAGTACAATGTGAAACCTACACGGGCATTATATGCTCGATTCTGTTGATATATATTTGCACAGGGTTGGTCATGTAGGTCGTTTTGAAACCAAGAGGCTCACAATTACAATAAGAAAATCATCAAGTCATATTATTGAGCTCCATTCTTCTCTGCACTTGGATCACCCAACTGGTCTCATTCCGTGTAGCTTCATCAAAATAAATATAGTATGGAAATGTGAACATTAGCATGCCCACATGCATGAAAAAGTATATATATATAAATATATAAATCATGGAGCTAGAACTGTTTCCATCCTTTCAATAATGCATAAGTGCATGAGAAAATAAATAAATAAAATAATAAAAAATAAAGAAGCATGCATACGTGAATGGGAATAAAAAATATATACAAAAAAAATGGAAAAATAAGATGGAAAACATGCTATATAATCCTGAGACATGCATGAAAAAAAGGGTAATAAACAAAATAATAATAATAATAAATAAAATAAATAAAAGATGTGGGCTCACTATGAAAAAGACATAAAATGATGAATGATGAGGAGCATGCATGCAGAAAGTATATATATGCATACGTGTGAAGCAGAATGTATCACCATGCATATGAGAATTCATATAAATTCCAAAGTGCCAGCCCATTATAAGAGAAACAATATAAGTGCGGATATAAATAAATATATATATATATATATATATATATATATCGGGCTTGGTATATTTGAACAACATTTCCTTCGATCCAAAAGTAGCACCATGGGTTAGTCAATGATTAAAATTCTCAACCCCAAAAGGCGATGAAAAATTTCAAAACGATAACGAGACGCCTATCGTATACAACAGCAAGGCATGTGACGCAGTGGCAAGGCACAGGCAGCGGCAATGATATTTATTTATTTATTTATTAATTAATTAAAAGTCTGTCATGAAATGTTTCAAGACGGCAATAAGGAAAAGCAACGCAGTTGACAAAGACACGTGCAACGAGCAATGATAAAAATATATATATACATATAAGTGATGTAATAAATATGTTTATATAATAAAAATAACAAAATTTATAATTCGCAAATTCTCTTGTCTCTTTACCTGTACTTTTTGCCCCTTAATCCCGAGGGCTCCCTAAGATTTCTAATCTGGGGTAATTAATAATAGGGGCTTTGCCCTCTATTAGGAATGAAAGAACCCACACAAAACAAATATGATATTTGTGCTTCGATATATCATCTGGTGTCTTCAACATGATGCCAGATGCATATTTTCGATCCCACAAATGCTGGGAATTTGTGGGATCGAAAATATGCATCTGGCATCATGTTGAAGACACCAGATGATATATCAAAGCACAAATTTTGGCATTCCCGATGGGACCCCATTCCTCCTCCCATCTTTGAGGCAAAAGTACAAGTAAAGGCATTGTTCCTACATCCTATGAAAGATATCTAATAATGTTTCTTTTTATTTTGCAGGAAACGAAGAACAAATGGCACTCAAAAACTCAACCACCTCTAGAAGCCCGAAACTCACAATTTTCCTTGGCGAAGGAACTGAGGTTCAATTGCCCAACTGCACCTTCAACACTGGAGCTGCAGGAGCTGAGCTGACCTTTGACACCATATCTGAGTCGGTGCAATTCGTATGGAGACCCGCACCTTCGAAGGAGAACCTGACAGTCCCGCGGCTTCCATCCAAAGGTCGTCGCCCCAATGTGATTGTTCCTACAACTGGCGAGGATGCTGCTGTCAGGGGAGCACCAAGAGTGTCTGCATTTGAGAGGCTATCCCCACCCTAAAAGGGTAATTTCTATGAATGATGATGATGATGAACCCGCTTTCACCATTACAGCAAAGGGACGGGAAAGTGGAATTTTCTACTTATCTGAGGAAGACACACCAAAGAAGAAAAGTGTGTTTTCAAGGCTCACACAAAGGAAAGTCAAAATTCCAAGACAAAAGTTGGATTTTGTGTCGTTCCAATGACACAAGAATGATCAAATGAGTACCTTCAATAACTCATTTGAACCTCTTAACCTGGTGAAGAACAACGCAACCACTGCAGACCTGCGCCCCCAACTGAGTGAAAACATGGTTGGTAGACCTCCAAAGTCCTATCACAGGAATTCATTTGGTCAAAATCTCTACAAGACTTACACAGCATCAAGGAAACTGCAGTTAGAGAAGATAAGACCAAAAGAATTCAATCAAAAGAAGAAGTAATTGATTTCAACAGCGCATGAGACAATGTTTGACCATTTAGCTCCTACAAGAAATCAACCCAAGGTTAACAGGTCTAAATTTTAATGGAGGAGGGAAATGAAAGATGAAGAAATGTCCGATG